>NW_022705543.1:2348629-2401999 GCF_011630105.1 Anneissia japonica
TCAACTTCGGGTGGGGGGTCAATATTAGAATAAGCTACTGTACGTTTCTACAGGGGTTCAACTCAGGCCCTACAACGGCTCCAGTCAGGGTGGTATGGCACACGCCAAGGAAAATCAGCAATTTTTATTAGATACCGGTAGACCTACATAATAACTGCTAGATGTACTTATTAATCAATTAAACTGATCGATTTTCACTTTTTTCATAAAAAAAAAATCCCTACTATGACGAGGGGTGGTGCAAGCGGGGGTCCAGGGTCCCCCGTCGGGGAGAGCTGCCACTCCCCCCTCCCCCGTTGGGGAGAAAAAGCACAATTCGTCGGGGAGAAAAAAAATATTATATGTATTTTTTACATATTAGTAGACTCTAAAATCGATTAAATAAGCCTTTGCAACCCCTAAATTGTTGAAATTTTCGGGAGCCTCGCCCCCAGGACCACTTTCGAAACCTATTAATCGAAGCTCAACCACACCCACTTTGCTTTCATCAGGGAAATCTGACACCTCGTCGGGGGCACCCAAATCCAAGATGGCCGTCATAATGACCTCGGATGAGGTGGTTCCTACCAAAAATTGAATGCTATGACCATAAGGAGCATGTAAAAAAAAATTGGTGCTTTTGTCCGGAACGTCCACATTAAGTCCAAATGTGGCCCTAAGCTGCCGTACTACATGTAATTCAAATTGTTTCACTATTCTTGATTTTTGCATACAATACAATAATTACCAACTGAAGATTAAAGAAGCCATCTACATTTCTTGGGGAAATCCTTCACTTAAACAACTCATTGCAATATTACTCTTCCATAATGTAATGTATCACAATATTCAGCTTTAATATACATGACTTCACCTTACTATTGCCTAACCGGTAGTATATTAACCAGAAGAAGCATAGCAACATTGTCTGATATGTCGAAACATGTCGTTTATTAGTAACGTTCATTTAATTAGATGCATTAAATACTACATTTTGTATTTATTAATGTTTTGTTATTGTTTCTACAGGTGATGCTTCTGTCATCTTGCCTCATGAGGGCGCTGTACCAATTATGACTATTGGTACCCCTCCAAGGCAGATATTAAGCAGTCTATCCAACTTGTCCAGAACATCTAACGATGTGGCTAGTAATCCTAGAAAGTAATTGGCTAATTCCTTATCATACAGTCTTCACTTTTTTTTTATTATTTGATTGTTAAAACTTGCAAGTGTTTTAATACATAAAATCACTATTAGCACCTTGCAAATGGATCCTCACTGAAGGTTTCCCTGACTAACGAACAAAAAGTATGGAAGTCCTCAGGTTTAATTGGTGTGATTTGTTTACAATTTTTGATTACTGGGAAATGAGTATAATTATGCATAAATTAACATGTAGCAACTGAAATTGGAAAAACACATATAATCCTACATTATTGTTATAGTATGTGAACTATTTAAAAAATATAGTAGAGTATGTACTAGAAAAAGATTTTTCAGATATTAACTTGTAGCTTTCTACTGAATAATTTTTTACAAGGTTTCCTAGTGGCAGGTACTTCACTTCATCCAGCCAGAACATGACGCCTTCCTCCCCTTCGAAACCTAGGCCTACTCATACATTGGACTTGTCTGATTCCGACCCTGAAATCACTTTCCAGGTCAGTTTGCATAATAATGAATTATTGTAGTTTATTAGCTATAAGGACACCCTAGGCTAGCATGCTTGCTATTGTTTGGATTTGGATTTATTCTGTGTAAACACCAAGGTTAGCCCACGAAAGTCTAGAAGAAGACTTATTTCCAGTGGGGTCCTTCTGGTGGTGATTGAGCAGTACCCCATCTCTTTTCCGAAGAGTGTACTGCATTCTTTAACGTGCTCATGGGCCATAAATGCACACAGGACCAACGGCTTAAACGTCTCATCCGAAAGAAGGTACGCTATTGTATTAACTAGTATTTCAGCCCTCCAGCTGAAACACAAGGAGAGGCAGCGATGGTAATAGAACTGGGGACCTAGAGATCTCCTCGGTTCAGCGCACACACAGCGGCTACCACCAGATTAGCCGACTGAGCTAAGCTGCTCTCATTTTCTGGATCGCATGTATAAATCATTTCCCTCGACTGTGACCCAATTTTGTGTTAAAGGATGGTGGACTAGTACCTTCCAATTCAATGATAAAATCCAGATTTCTACTCCAAGTTTAATTTTCCAAAAAAAGTTGTGCTGTCTTTTGTCTCTGTTTTGCATAGGAGCCTTTGGCTACATGGATGCGAGTCCCTTTTTTTCCCCTTTTTCCTTTGTACACTCTCTCTGCTTTGAGAGCAGCTTAGCTCAGTCGGCTAATCTGGTGGTAACCACTGTGTGTGCTCTGAACCGTGGAGATCTCTAGGTCCCAGGTTCTATTCCCATCGCTGCCTCTCCTTGTGTTTCAGCTAGAGGGCTTAAATGCAAGTTACAATAGCGCACCATCCTTCGGATGAGACGTTTAGGCCGTTGGTCCCGTGTGCATTATGGCCTATGTGCATGTTAAAGAATGCAGTACACTCTTCTGAAAAGAGTAGGGGATTGTCTCCCGGTGTACTGCTCAATCACCACAAGAAGGGCCCCACTGGAAATAAGTCTTCTTCTAGACTTTCGTGGGCTATCCTTGGTGTTTACACTGAATAAATCCAATCCAAATGTGAGAGAAACAAATAGTAATAAAAAAAATAATAATTAGACAGTTATTAAACTGGAAAAAATTACAAATAAAATGTGAACTTAAAATATATAATATTTGTAGATGATAAATTTAGTGTTTTATATTTCATTTTTTTTAGTTTTTGTATTTGTCATCATATAATGTTTGCAAAATGTCGTGAAAATTTAAATCAATTCAATCTGACTGATTTAATCCGACATATAATCGGAAATGTTTTTCGGTATATCATGCAGTTAATGATTTAGTCATAATTTAATTCTCCGACGTTGTCTCTTGAGATCTGTTTAATTGTGGATTATTATTCTATAAAAATAATATAAATGATTTAGTATGCTTTTAATAGTACTGTAACGATGTTTCTTTCTGAACTTTCAACTTTCTCAAGTGTCCCCAATTTAAAACCCTGATTAAAACAGTTAAGACAGGAAGTGGAAAGTGCTCTTAGGTCACCTGTTAAATTGCGTTGAAGACAGACAAGAGCATGCAACACTCGTGTACGGAAATTATTATGTGTTGTCCACGCTAAAATCAGGTTTCTCAGTCATGGAGAAGTCAAAGAATATTTTTAACCAAAAATGTTGGGCCTGGAGAATTCATAGAGCACATATATATATGCACATATATATATATACACATATATATATACATATATAGAATCATAAAGAAAGATTTGAATTTAAGATGTCTGCTTTAATTTTATTATTTTTATTATTAAAAATAATTCCAATAGCCTTTTACTGTATTTGTTATTGTATGCATTATAAATACTTCTAATCTTAAAATTTTTCACATTTTCCATTTTCGTTTTTGCGGAAATTCACTATCATTGCAACAAGTTAATATTTGCGATTCTATCCATGAACAATTTGATAATTATTCCAGACGAGATACCAGGGTTCGGAAGCTGTGTTTTCTCCAGTGCAGTTAGTGGATGCTAGTGGAAGTAGAAGAGATCCGAGCATGGCTGAGGTTGACATTAAAACTGATATTATTCGGTCACCGGTAAAAGTAGTTTGTCATGCCCCAACGGTTATAGACAGTGATCTCAGGTTTGTATCCTATTATTATAGAATGTTTCCTCATCGAACAGGAATTTCCCATGCGAATCCGGTATGGAAGTATGGGATAACTAAGCCGCATTATAAAGCTTAAGGAGTCAAATTGTTTCCCATTAGTTGATAATTAACTATTACAATTTTTATATAACATATCAATATTAGGCCTGCAAGATTTCTTACATGTCGCTTTGAAAAACCTTGGTCAAGCCTCCACAGAGGCAAACTGGAGTAGCTGAAGTAGGCCTGCCTAAGCTAGTCCAAAAGTCGGGAGGGTAGGAAATTGCTAAAAACTTCAAAAACCAAAATCAAGAGCTCTAGCTATAATATACTGTAGGCTAAAAAACATAATGGTAGGTTTCTGAATGGAATGACTGGAAATTGTAAAATTGTGAAAATAAAAGGTTGCGAAATATTTCAGATTGTAAGATCGCAAAAATATAGGGCTGCAAAAATATAGGGCTGCAAAAATAAAAGGCTTTACAGTACCTTAAAATAATCTTTAGGACTCAAATAATTTTTGTTTGCAGGAACAGTGGTTCTGTTGCAAATACAGCAAGGATTGCAGTTGACTCGGTGCCTTCAATGAGCCTGCTCGGTGACCTTGATGTCACCCAAGCTGGCGCTGGTAAGCTTGCAGGTCAAGAAGCATTTTCTGGACGGCACAAGCAGCCAATGGTCATCAGGGAAAAAGGTAGATCCCAGATACTTTGCATTTCAAACAATTGAAAAAAAATGAAAATACTCTTGATATTTACAACTTACATTTGCCCTCGATATACAATTGCTATTAAGCATCTACTTGTCATAAGAGAAAAAAAACCCCAACATGATTTTACTACTGGACCAGTATTTAATTGATTATTCATTGTGATTGGCTCTTTTAATCACATGAACTAATTATTGTGATTCTCTAATCACTTGAACTACAGTATCTGATCAAGTAAGCACATGACATAGTACTCAACACTTTCAAAACCAACACTTGGTTAAAGAAATTTAAAGAAAGGTTCTGTAAGGCGTATGTAACACATGTTCATCTACTTCAACCTGAATAGACAGATATAAAAGTTATGGTTTTGGTAGACAGCCAATTTCAACTGTGGGGATATCCTCATGTCAAAAATTGTTGTGTGCCATTAATGAATATCTCAACATTAACCAAATCATGTGAAGATTCATTCACATCAGTTAGACTTGCGCTATTCAATTCTTATTGTTCATAATTTCAGTTATTAAAAATTTAAAATAGATCGAGAAAATCAGAATTTTTTAAAATTTTTTTAGAAAATCTAAAGCTAATGTATCCTAAAAGTAGTAATTTTAAATATGAGAAATAGAAAATGTAGGTTATATAATTAAACCTCTTTTTTAGACCTTTATTCTTAACTTTTTATTACAATAGATTTCCTTTTCCTGTGAGTTGATCACTGTCATTCATAAATTTATTACTTCCTTTTAACTTCCTCTTTTGTGATATGATCACTAAAATACCATTTGTGGCAAAGACAAGCCAAACCAGTCACTCGTCGCAAAAATCGATTTTGAGTTATTAATACAGTGTTAGAGAGTAAAATAATAGCTATAAAATGGTAAAAAAATCATTCAAATCAGACATTTCCTTATGAAGTTACTAGCGTTTAATCACACAGCTGTTTAAAGAACAATATATGAGAAATCAGCCTTCAAAGTTTATGATTTCAGGCATTTCTCATGCAGAAACTATCTTTAAATCCTTAAAAAGTGTTGTTTTAACACTGAAAATGGGGAAAATAACAGCATAGGATAATGTATAGATATATAAAGGTTAGTTTAGAGCAATAAAATAGATTTTTTAAAATTTGACATTCCAGCATGTTTTGGCCATTTTCTCTGTAACACGATTTGCAACAAGTGACTGGTTTGGCTTGTCTTTGCCACATTTCCTTGTTCGTATGTTTTTCAGAGTTTGAACTTTGCATTTTCGAAGGATTAAATAGTACATTAATAGTTCACAATAATCTAAATAATTCTATTTTTGGGGTGGCCCAATAATGGGAGCAAATTACATATAGTGCAAAATGTAGCTATAGTATACAGTAGAAGGTAGTGGGTAAACAAGGAAGATACAATTCAAATTATGCAATAGTTAGAAATACTACCCTACATAAGGAAATGATTATGAAGAGATAAGTAACTTCCTAAATACAGTAGAACCCCTATTTAGGGGACACCTTGGAAACCGAAAAAAGTGTCCCCTTATTAGGAGTGTCCCCAGAATAGGGGTACCCTATTCAGTGGACACTAACCAATAAAATGAAATTGTCCCCTTAATAGGGGTTTTTTGCATGTTTTCGTGTAATGATGACAGATTCTTTATAATTTTATTTTAATTGACCCAAGAATGAGTTACAGTTTAATTATAACTAATTTATAACAATAATTTGCAATGCAAAAAATAATTCATTTAAAATATGAAATTAACAGATATGTAATTAAAACTACAAAATTTGTGTATGTTCCCAATATTGTTTCTTTATTCGAGTGGATTGTTCATGACCAAATATTCTTTTCTTAAATATTAGGCTTTCTATTGCACAAGATAGAATACTATTAATGGATGTTACTGACTTTAGAAATCAGGGTGCAGGCTATCTGGGTAGATTAGAAATCCTATATCAAAATGCACAAAACAAGAAATCTCCATGGTTATGGTGAAAATTGACAAGATTTTATTTATATGAAGTAACACAGGCACTGGGCATCCAATGCCTATTCTAAGGATTTAAAAAATTATGGTTTGATGTTAGGTTTATTGCTCTAAAGGTGTCAAAATATAAATTTGATTGTCCCTTTAATAGGGATTGGCTGTAGTGTTAAAAATATTTTGCCCCTCATTTCATGGAAAGTGTTCCCTTAAGGGGTGTCCCTGAATAGGTGTGTCGCAAAGGAGGGGTTCTACTGTAATCAAGACCTTTTCTATACTTTATTTAGAGAACCCACTGCCCGCCAATAATGATAATTTTGAATAAAAATATAATTTAATTTTTTGCCAAAAAATGGAAATTTCAGAAAAAATATAATTTTATCTTTTTATTACGCCTGTCGCTGCCTTGAAATCTCCAAAAATATTATATGTATATATAATTCTAATTATATACATTTAAAGCATTTAACCATCCCAATACTACACTGTTTACGTTTACCAAAAAAATTTGATTTTATTTTTTCCTACGTCTGAATGTTTTTGGCAATACCATTTGCTAAATAAGAAACAATTTTTTTGTTTCCACCCTCCTCTGACGATCTGAAAAAAGATGACGAAACAAGATATAAAAAATGTCTTGCCTTATTGTAGCAGGATAATTATATACAAACATTTTAAGAAGTTAATGAGAGAGGTATTTAAATAAAAATTTAAAAACTCAAACCGATTATAAGTTACTAACTACCTACTAAATCCTTTCCGAGCCACTGTGGCTCATAGGGCTGGAGCTTATCCCCAGTTTCTGTAGTGTGAAGCGGATGAGAGTTGTACTCCCCCTGGACGGGACACTAATCCATCGCAGGTTAGTCCCCAGCAGATTGCTGGTACCCATTGATACAGCTAGATGGACTGAAGCAATGTAGCTAAAGTGCCTTGCCCAAGGACACAAGCGAATCTGCACAGCGGAGACTCGAAACCCCGACCTTACGATTGAAAGTTCGAACCTCAACCGCTGCGCCAAACTGCCGCTATAGAAAAAGGCTACTGTATATAAATCCTTTCAGGATTGAAATTGCAACCTGGAGATAGATACACTCTGAATGCAACAAGAAATTACTTAAACAACTCACCCTTCTTTATCCCACTAATGGCTCCCATGCAATGCACTGCCACAATAAAATGAGAGCATGCCCACACGTGAGCTTAGCGACTGATCATGAGTAACCTACTTTCATTTAACAGAAACTAATTTAAATTATCAGATATATTACGTGTGATCACATGATTTAAAAAAAACAAAACCATGTTTGCTAGAAAATTAAAAACCTTTTCACTCAATTTTTTTCAAATACTTAATTGCCCAATTTTGGTATGGTTTTTTTTTTATCTGATTATATTTTGTACTTAAGTTAATTTACAGTAGCTGTCCAAGAAAATGAAATATTTGAGGATGTCAGTGAAGTAAATATATTAGCAACAGTAAAATTTCTTATTGATAAACTACACTCAGAGAATTTGATTGGTTTTTCCTGTATCCTCCTCCATTAACCTCTTCCTTTCTGAACATCCTGCATTGAACTTTACTAGCACCGCCCAATAGGGACATGTGCTGTCTGATGACCTCTAACCTCTGTTTGTACTATAGCAGTTGAGTCATCACTGGCATTTTGTGGTCATGATATTGTGATCATTGTGAAATGAGAGACGATTGAATAATTTGTATATCCTGTAAACAGTATGCTGTATTTTAAAGTATTTGAAGGCTAATTTTGTAAATGCTAAATGAAGGAGGCTCATTTATTTGTGACCCCGAATACTCAATAATAAATAATAATAATAATAATAGAGGCCTAGGAATGAAAAGGTTGTTCATTTTTGAATATTCTCTTTTGCTTCCCTATAAACTCTAGACCTTGAAATCTTCTATCAAGAATTATTCTGTTACCGCCCTCTATCCTAATTGTTGCGTTGCTGAGCCTAGCTGTAGAGTTTTCCTCTGTCTTGCATTCTCAAACTAAATATAATAAAAACAATTGTAACCGGAACCCTACATTGCTCTATGAAAAAACACTCCTAATGAAGTTTGTAGTAGCTGATTTAGACGTAATCTTATTTGTCGGTTTTTTTTTTTCTCAAATTCGAGGCTATACTCAACTCATTCAATTTGGTGTTGTTTTTAATAAATATAAAATTTTATTTTTGTTTTAAGGGAAGCTGCTAATTGCATTTCTGATCAGTTTAAAAGAGGAAATTGATCAATTGATAAATTGATAACATTTAAACCCTCACATTAATTGGGACTACCTCAGTGCTTGGTACTATGTTATCTGCTGTATACTCAGTGTAGAAATTTTTCTAATTTGTGTTTGTGTTTTAAAAAAAAAATCAAATTTCAAAAATTTTTATTGTCCAAATTATATAAAGCATACAATTGGAAATTTGTTGTTTGATACACTATGTAAAATAGAAAAAAGTTAATAATAAAAGTCAACACACAGAAAATACAAAAGGTTGAACACACAATAAAACCATATTGCAAATAAAAGAATCATATTCAATAGAACAAGATAAAATGTCATAACAATTTTAAAAGCATTTAAAAAATTAAACCTACATTTAAAACATTGTGTATAAAAAAAAAAAGAAAAAAAAATTACATTTTTTAAATTTAAGTAATAAATATTTTTTTTAACATGCTGCTACATATAGAACATTTTTTTAATATTGAAATTATGAAATTGAAATTTGAACATAAAATCAAATCATTTACTTTATTTTCCAGATAAGTTATAATGAAAGATATTTGAAACAAGTAAATTGCATTAAAGGAGGCTACAATAAGTTCTGTAAAAACAACTCACCGAATTTTAGGATGTAGCCACCTTTTACAAAATTTGAAAAAAATGACCAGCACCATTTTGGATATGTGTTTTATGGTATATATTAGTGTACAGTAATTTTGTAATTGAGCATAAAATAGGCAATATTTTATTTTCGTAAAAAGTTTATGACTGTTTATGAAAATTTGAAACAATCAATCAATAAATTACTCAATCAATTTCCGTATATACTCATCTTTAAGACAACCTCCAAGTTTGACAAGATTTTTGGACGATTTTGGTATGTTAGGCCACCCACCCACCCGTTTCACCGTTTGCTTGCTAATATCGGAGCTTTGGAAACGTAGTGCTAACCTTCAAAATAATACCATTTTATGGGCTTGTACTCTATGTTCATCAATATCTTTTTATCCGCATTTAAAATTGCATTCATTCATAATAACAGTTAGAAGGTCTTCATTGCAGTAGTAAAATTGCTTGTTACAGATGATCTACTGATAAGATGAACATGATTTTAAAAATCAAAATTTGTATGTTGTGCGTAAAAGACGACACCCAGATTCTCGATTGTAATTTGATATTTTAAGCTTCGTCTAAAGCGCCATTTACACTAGACACAATAAAGACATGACAACCGACACGATAAAAGTGCGTTTACTGTTGAAGAATATAAACAACGCAATGATATCTCGTCGCCGTGTCCTTATCGTGTTTAATGTAAATGACGCTTTATATGCAAATACGTATATACGGTAGATTGCTATGTAAAGGAGTTACCTATTTGTTTATACTGAGATTTGAGAAATAATAATGTACTCTCACAGGGAACAGTATGTAGACTTAATTTTCGCATGATACTTCAGTCCCTAAAGAGCCTAGGGATTACAGAAAGTATGTATTAATAACATTACTTTACATCCAACCTGCATTATCATAGCAGTTTATACTATCATGATTTGTAATGACTAAGAAATCTAGGGTTTTGCTGCAAATTTGAACTAAGTGTCTAGTAAATTTTTTTATGTAACCACAAGTTTTATCTCAGGTTCCCACGCAGTGACATTCTTAACCCCAATAATTTTCTCACCTTGCTATTGAGAATGACATTGCAAAACCTTATGAAGTAATTAATTTGAATCTTATATGTTTTTTAGCATTTCTAATCTCAGTCGCATTTATCTTACCAGTCCCAAATGAACAGATTCTGAATTTCACAGAGCAGTCATGGTACATCCCCAGCCTAAGGCGAGCTTGGTCGCACTGCAGTTTAACTTTGAAATGCCTTGCCTCAGGAGTTATTATACATAGATCAACTTTCACCTTCGAAAGTAAGGCCCTTAGGGATGGGTTGCTGCTAAGCTTGGTTTTCACCATCGTAGCTCATGGCCTCTTGGGGGTACATTTAAAGTATAGACTAGTGCTTTCCTTGAAATTGGCAACCTTCGGGGATTCAGAAACATTCATAGTTGCACAGGGGGTGGGGGAGTACACATTCAGTCGGTTTATTCTCAGTTGGGAGAACCAAACACTTATCACAAATTAACAGTTACTACATATTTATATGTGGCTTAACCCAAATTAAAGTTACACAGAATGTTTCAAGAAATTATTTTGGATGTGAATGGTAATGCCATATATCTGTGTTGAAGGGATTACGAATGGTGTTATTTGTTGTGATTGAATTATGCATTTTTTAATTTCCTATTTTTAGCTTACATATTTTACAATGCAGCATTATTATTGTACACACATTTGAGGATTTAATGAATTTTTTAGCGGAGAATATAAAAAAAGTGGATTAAGTCAGTAATCATTATTATAACACAATAAATACTACAGATGGTAGTGTGTATAGGTGAACCCCAGGTTAAATTGTTAAGCAATTGAGTAGTTTACTGGAATTCTAACAAACATTATTCAACATCATCAACATGCCTTACAGCAGAAACTACCCAAAGTAGCCCTGCATACCCCTATATTGAGTGCCACTTGCTGTGACTTAATTATTTGTCCCAATTATAATCCATGTTACTCTCCTTGCTGATTGTGGTTATTGGTCAGTTTTCAAGCTCAAGGCCACTAGGTGTCATTGAATCATGGTGATGGTCATTCAGTCCCTGGGTTATTTCCATAGTTGCTTTTATTTAATAGCCGCAATCACACGGGACATATTTCGGCAAAACTAACCCAACTTGCTGATTAGCCAACCAAAGTCCAGTGTGAACAACTCAGGTAACTTACCTCTCAGGTAGCTTACCTGAGCCATACATTATTTTAGCTGAATCCCATTTCCCCAGGAAAACTAACCGAGCTAGTTTTACTGAGACGAAAAGTCGAGTGCGAACAGTGCGAGTCGGTTAAACTTCCTGAGTCACTGAAGTTTATGACTTTTACCGCTCTGTTGGGCCTTAACTTCTCGGTTTTACCATACCTTATGGTAAAACTAACCGCGTCATTTAATCCAAGTGCGAACCTCTGTAAGATATACCCATTAAAATGTTCCCTACGGTCTCGGTAAAATCTTCCCTGTTTTACATCTACTGTGGCGACTGTGGCTTTAGTTGCAACATAATCATAGTAAAGCATGTTTCAAACTACTCGTTTCAGAGTGTTCTTTACTGAACCATTATATACTATATTGAACGATCCAGTGAATGAATTTATGAGAATCAATTTTCCTAATCATGGATGGATGGATTTATTCGGTGTAAACACCAAGGATAACCCATGAAAGTCTGATGAAGACTTATTTCCAGTGGGGTCATTCTGGTGGTGGTGGACACAGATAAGACCGCCATTTACTCACCCATTACCCACTATTCCCCATCTGCTACCATTCTTTCTTTCTATAGTTGATGTGTTTTTTGATTATAAAGAATGACTAGATGTTAAGCAGATAACATTTGAAATATGGATTTTATTAAAGGAAGAGATGGCCTATTTATAGCATGTTGGAAGTGCGGATACATACACCATGTTTACAATGACTAAAGGGCTGTGTTATAAATAGAACTCACCTCAATCTTTTATTTGTCGCGTTATTGCGCAGTTGTTGACGTGTAATTTAAATCTCGAGCAGAAACTTCTCGCCTGAACATAGCCATTGTTAACAAATTTCAAAGTAAAAAACAATCGCAAAATAACACCGGGATGTATTCCTTGCGGATAGGTTAGAAGTTAATAAAGAATTCTTGAAGCTGGACCAGCAGCTTGCGAGTGTGTCATGCAAAACGGTTTAAACGGCAGTGAAGAAACGAACAAATGAAAACAGCATCCTCTCGCGGGAAAGCCAGCTTCGTGTCATGTCAGGATAACCCCACTGTATAGGAAGGGACCTTGTAATTCATGTCATGAATCATGGCTTCTGATTGGACGTGGCGAAAATAGAACAAACAGATTCGAGAATAGCAAACTTCATATTATGACTAACACTTTTGCCCTCCCGACATTAATACATTTTTTTTCCGTACAGAAATCAGCTTGTGGTTTAATTTGACCAGGAAATGAATTTATTTTGACAACCTTTGCCATCCAGACTAAATTTCTTTCTTCTTATATCGAAAAATGGCTTATTTTTTTATTTAATATTTAAAGGTTTTGCCATAATTAGCCAGAGACACCCTAATATCTGACTCATCTCAAAGGTTTACCAAATTTCCTCACAAATCAACAGAGTATTTTTTTTTCTCATTTTTGCAACTGCTTTTTTCATCCTATTTAGACAGGCTACACTTTTAGTACAGTAGTATCAATTGCTGAGAGCCCTTGACAAGTGCTGAGGGCAAGAATGACTTGCCCAGGGCAAGTATGACTGCCTAGAATTTTAAAGTTGTCAATTGATTATATTTACATTTTCATATTTCAAGTTTGTTTATAATGTATGACAAAATGGTAAATTCTGGCTTGCTGTCAAGTTTTTGGTACTAAATTTAATGAAAAAAACATAATCCAGCCAAAACATTGTAATGACTTACTCTTATGAACCTGGTTATAAACGCTGAAAATGTACATGTGGGGGTGTATTGTTTCCGTCTACACTATCCTAAAATCAAGCGTAGACATATAAAATAAAATCACATTACCCTTGGAATTTTTATCTTTGATCTATAATTTTTTTTTGTTTCTTAGTAAGAATGAACAAATTCCAAGTTTAGATTAGTCCACATTAAGACAGACAAACTTGTACATGAAACAGATGCTTTATCCGGATGTTTTACGTTATATTTCGGCAAAGCGATTTAAAAGAAGATGACCACAAGGCCAGAGTGAGGAAAATCTTGTGAAGATAGTTTTAAATGATCCTTTATTAAGTCGAGATTGTTTCATTTCCTTCGTCATATCCATTTGTCAATCACTCATTCGTAATATCTTCCTCTCATACGCATGAGAATCTCAGTAAATTTGCATACGACCTCAAAAATCTGACTCACGCGATCTTCGTAACACATTTTTATTGATAGAAGCTAAAAAAAAAATCATAATTTTCACATTTTTTTTTACTACTGCATTATTTTTGCCAAGTTTGTAATCTTTTCATCGAAAATCATTCATACATTCACTAAACTGTGATGACTAGAAAATATTTGTAACCATGATTAAAGTAATTTTAATTTTTTATTGCCATATTCTTTTATTTTTATTAGGAGGTATGAGGACTTATAGTCTCTTAAAATGAGTTATGTGTGACATTGCATAATTAATGCAGGAAATTATAAAAAGTAAAATGTTAAATTTCATGACAAATACTTTTGAGAAATGCCGAGAATTGATTGATTAGAAAGTCAAGTCGTTGAAGAATAGGATGAGTATGATATTTTGAATGATTTGGGATGATAAGAGTCACTGCCTACACAGTAGTAGAGTGAGGCCACTGACTGTGTGGACAAATAGTTAGTTGAAAGGTTAAAAGTTAAAGGTTAATTTTATGAATTAATTCTTTTATATTTGTTGGTTTTAAAAGTTTCTGTAATGGAGTAGTGCTGTATCGTGGTGGTTAGATGCTTGCCTTTCAATTCCAGGGTCATGAGTTCAAGTGCTGCCAAGTGTCAGAATTTTTTGCTCACGACCAAGAACAACTGCATTCCCTAAGCCTTTTTATGAGACATAGTTTATAGAGAGCACTATATTGTGTATTTTCCTTTACCTGCTGTCTCTACCAATACTATACACTGCAAAATACTGGCCAGTTTATTTGAGGCATGCCATCCCAAAATCAACGTACTGTCACTAAAATGTAATTAGCATAAGAATGTGGCTTTATTGTATACTTTAGTACAGAGAAGCTGTAATATTTAACATAATTTTGGCAGTAGGAAGTCGATTCCAGTAAATGATCAATAATTTTAAAGCTTATTATATGGAGAATATAAATATATAGCAAAAAGACAATTTCCTTGTGTTGGTCACTGATGCTGTTCTGGCCTGGCAAGCCCCATTTAATTTGTTGTTGTTACTAATAGCAATGATTATGAAAATAAAGACAACAGCAGTAATGTTAATAATGATAATGAAGACAAAATATTATTATATTTTTTTTTCATCTCTGCTAATAGCGACATCCATCACTGACAGTGAATCAATAATGGAAGAAATTGAGGCGGAAATATCGCGATTAGAGAAATCCAAGCTGATTATACCAAAAACGCCTGCAGAAAAACCAAGGTAATAAATATTTTTATGATTTATTTATTGTTATACTTAAATTATTATTTATTGTCATAAAAAAAGGACGAAATAAATTTATTTAATAAATTTGTTAACTACCACCACTAAAAGTTCAACTTCCCTCCCCCTTCCCAAAATGTCATCCCAACTCGTCAGATCCCTAACATTCACGATTATTACATATGATTGGTGACATAGCGAATATTCTCTCTAATGATGAGTGACTTGGCAAAATTATTGACTTATCACGACATTTTATAAGTAATTCTTAATAAGGTAATACCGCACCTGTTGCAGTAAACAAGTTGTTTAGCTTCAATGAATTTTTGAATGGTAATATTAAAAACTAATTGACCTTCACACCTAAATTCATATGTTGTAATATGGTACATTTGACTATTAAATAGTGGTAGTGACTACTGTGAGTGAATCGTGGAGATTCATAGGTCCCCGGTTCAAATCCCGGTATTTTAGCTGCAGTAATGTGCTGAAATACAAGCTACGACCTGTCTTTTTGAAAACAATATTTGTGGTTGGTCAAATGTACAAGTGTTGGGGTAGTGTAGGTAAACATTATTATGCTTACTACACCATCTTTCCAAGTGTCTCTAAAGTCTGACCTGCCTCCCCCCCCCCAACCTTCCACCATGCGAAGCTCCAGATGCCTTTGGTTTCAGGTTCTGTACATGGTTATTGCTACAATAGTACTGATATACCTATTTACTTAGTTTGTATTAAACATCCAAAATATGAAAATTTAATTTATTTATGCCTATATTTTAGTATTAAATTATATATAGTATTTCTAATAAAATAAATATGCTAACTGTTCTACTATATAATAACATGCTTTTATTTATTGTGGTTAAAGTGAAGCTGAATTTATGAAAGAGAAGAAAAAGAAACCAAAAGGTAAAGTTAAATAATAATTGATTGATTTTCGAATAACTAGTTTTGTTTTGAATATTGCCATATTTAAAAATAATTAATTTATGATTACTATATTCCATATTATTTTTGTAATTATTATTATCTTCATGAAATAGTGCTATATAAATGTTGCAATGTATGTACTATATTTTATGTTCATTCAGACCGATGAAATAAAAAAAATCATCCCAACTGAAATGGGGGCCGCTATAGGTAAATTAGACAACTTTAGCTATCCATAGTCCTTCAAATTTACAATTGTTTAAATCATTGTGATAATTTATTTTTTATATTGCATTGTAAATTCAGTGATTAAATAGTTAAATAATTATGGACCTTAATGCCTGTCCATATTAGACAATGTGGCTTGCAAGGTTGATGTACAGTATATTCCTTCACCTGCTTCTGTTCTTTTTGGCTATTTATCCCATCTATACATTTATGAATTTTATCCAAGCTTATCTTATTTTTTCTATCATTTATTCATTCATTCATTTATTAAATTCAAAAACATGCAATACATAAAAAAAAGAAAAAAAAAGAATAGGACTTATATCAGGAAGGCTCAAAAGAAATTAGGAAGGTGATTAGAGATATATCCACGTTTTTATCCACTTCTATAATTTGTAATAACCGACACTTGAATGAGCCTCATTCTGTTATTTATTTATTCTTTATTTTTCCCCAATAAAACAAAATAAATATCAAAATCCAAGATGGCACTTGGAATGACTACGGTTAATAGAAAGTTTGGCTCTTAAGCCGGTCATTCCATCTTAGAAAATAATTTTTTTTTAAATTGACCATACAGAAATATAACTTACTTAACTACAAATGATTTGCAAGAGATAAAATTTGATTGAGAAATGAATTTGGTCTATTAAATATATTGATTTTTACTTATTTTATTAGGCCATTATTGTTAATTATTAATCATTCTATATACAATTTTAAGCTGTTTAATAATTGGAAAAACATAAAAATAAGCACTGCACTGAAGCTTTAAGTTAAAAAAAAATAAAAAACACAGTGGTGCTTTTTTTGTCTTTTAAAGTACCTAATAAGAAACTGAATTTATAATTTCTATTCTTGTTTTACATATATCAGGACGAGTTGTCCAATCAAGGTATAAGCAGCCAACGAGTAAAGCAAACGAAAGCCAGTTTCAAATCAGCTCACATAAAAAACACCAAGGCTCAACAAAGAAGGCAGATGTGGTAAAAACAATCACTCAATAATTCATACAGATACATCATCACAAGTGGACCTTTGACTTTTATGCTTAGCCCCCACCCCTTAGATATTTATTTATTTATTTATTCTGTCTTTCTACTGCATGCACTTTCAGTACTTGTGTACTGTTTTTCAAAGTGGTACAGTTTCATAAAATACAAGAGTTAAAAGAAAAGTAATTAAAAAACATACATATATATAAATAGATATCATAATAAAAGTGATTAAGAATTAAAAGAGTTTTTAAAAAATATAATAGACATGTTCATGAAATTTGTTGTTGTTTCGTGTGGAAGTTCATTGTTGAACGATACAAAAAAGTTCACTTGCTTTGACAGTTATTCCATTGTGGTACAAAAAGGTTATTATGAGATTGACTACGTGTACATTTTGAATGGGATTCGATATTAAATTTAGATGATAAATAAATGGTGCATACCCTTTTAAACATTTAAAAGTCATTAAGGCTATCTGTTCATTCCACCTTACAAGTAGTCGTTTCCATGCAAGTGAACTTAACATAACATCAACGGAAGTATAAATATCAACAGACAAAACAATTCTACATAATCTGTTCATTTGAACTTGTAAACAATTAGAATATTGAACATTACAATTGGACCAGACACAACAACAATAATCAAAAAGAGGTAATACTAAGGACTTGGCTAGCATTTTAAGAGTATGGGGTGGAAGTAGGTATTTTATACGGCGGATGACACCAATACGCTTAGACAAATTTGAAGATAATTTATTTATGTGGTCTTTCCAAGTTAGTACAGGATCAAAAGTTACACCTACAGTAAGTATTTAAAAGAATCAACTCTTTCAATAATATCACCATTCAAATTAAGTGAAATAACATTAATTTTGTTTTCTTTATATTAATAATTAATTTATTTTCATTGAACCAGTCAGCTATTTTAGTCAAACAAGAATTTAGTTCTTGTTGTAGAGTGACTGGGTCAGATGAGTTACAAAGTATAGTGGTGTCATCTGCATACATAACTTTACAGGACATTACATCAGGTAGAGAATTTACATAAATTAAAAATAGTAAGTTGCTGAGGTCCCACAAAACAATAGGGAGGTGTTGCACGCGAACACGTATGGTTAGTGTGACAGATACGTCATCATTTTGACATCATACGCCGGCTACTATCCGCTAAACGTGGGTCATAAACAATAGGGCCTATCACAAAATAACCAACACTTCTGGGCAACAAAGGAAGAATTTTTCAGCTACAATTTTAAATTTCCAAAACCTTACATATACTAATAAAACTTTGAGAAGCACGATGAGAGAGGAGAACAGAAATTAGTACTACTACTAGTAGTAGGCCTAAGCTAAGGCCCTAGGCCTAGGCTTTTTGCGGTACAATTGCAAAAATCACAGAAAGGCTGTGAACCGTTACGGATAGTAAACGTAAGCGTACAGTTATTCGTTCGTGTGCAAAACCTCTCTTATAGTGTAAACGTAAAAAAAAAATTGATTTTTAGTTATTAATACAGGGTTAGACAGTAAAATGAGAGCTATACAATTGGTAAAAGAATCATTTAAATCTGACATTTTGTTATGAAGTTACAGGACAGCTATTTAAAGAACAATATTTGAGAAATCAGCCTTCAAAGTTTACAATCTTGTCCGTTTCTCTGGCAGAAACCATCACCAGATTGTTAAAAATTGTTGTTTTAACATTTAAAAATGGGGAAAATAACAACATAGCATGATGTATAGATAAAGGTTAGTTTAGTGCAATAAAATAGATTTCAAAAATTAATTTTGATATTTCAGCATGTTTGGCCATTATCTATGGAACACGATTTGTGACGAGTGACTGGTTTGGCTTGTCTTTGCCCCATATACTTATATCTCTATTTTCCTATTTTAAATATCTTGGAAATTGTTTTTTAATATATAGTCCAGAAAAATGTCATCAACTAGTAAAGCAAAAGCAGGCCCACAGTCAGCCACAAAAAGGACTGTAAGAATTGATGATGTTGCTAGGCAACTGAAGAGCTTCAATGACTCCCATCAGACATCAATTTCTAAGGATGTCAAGGAATCACACCAGAGGACATCCAGAAGACATCACATCAGTGACTCAGATCAGCTAACATCCAAGAATCATCGTAACACTAGTGATTCTCAGTTCTGCTACACACCAATGGCTCGAGGGTCACAAACAGCTGGTGGAGCGACCTCTACCCCAGCTGGTTCTTTTGCGAAGATGCCTGTGATGCTGGAAGAGTCTATTATTGCACAGGCAGGTAAGGAAAATCCTGATAATGGATAATTTTAGATAACATAGACAACAAGAGATGTAGCTAACTTCTTTTGCCTGAATAGTTTCACTACATGCACAAAAGGTAGGTGAAACAAAATTAATGGACACACTACTTCTACAGACTTATACGCTATATATTGTCATTTTTAAAGACCTTCCATTTTTTTTAATAGATGCCTCCATTATTAACCAGTCATCCATAACAAGTGTATCCCACAATGCAACACAGAGGTCATCCAAGGAAAAGGTAACAATCTACTAAGAAGTGCTCATGTAGATCTATAGTAGATTTATTATATATATATTTACTATAGACAGATCTTCATATAGATATAGATACTAATTTTACTTCTGATTTTTCTAAACCTTAATTATTATAAGTACTCTATTAATATTTGCGTTAGTTTGTAAGTCTATTTTAAGTCAAATCAGGTGGATACAGTACTGGGTTTTGTCAGCAGAGAGGTCAGTGGACTTAACAAAAGGTCAAGACCAGTATGTAACAGGAAATTGACTTTGTCAACTGAAATTATACGACAAGAATGTCACCCTGTGGCAAAAAAGTTTACTGCCTTGATCTAAAATGTGTTGTGAAACTTAGTAGTTAAAATGCTTGTTAAAGCCTAAGTGGACCCTGAACTTAAAGGTTAATATGGTTTAAAAAGTGAAGTGGTGTAGAATCAGAGGTTTCACTGATTGTATTATAAAGAGGTGTAATAGTCTAAAGCGTATATATGCATATCTACAAGTTGGGATAATACAGGCCTCCCTCCAATTAAAGACCATTTTTGGGACTGGGGTTTTTTCATGGACTTTAGCAGCTTTGGTCTCTCATTAGAATAATAAAAATAAAAGACATTTGTTAATTTTGAACCACAGAAAAGTGGTCATTAATTGGAGGTGGTCTTTGATTGGAAGGTTTTTAGTTCAAGGGGTCTTTAATTCAAGGGAGGCCTGTATTACTAATTCAATTATTGTAATATATACTTCTGGAGCATAATGATTAAAATACTTCTTAAAATAGTATTATAATTTCTTTTTTTCAAACCTGAAATTTAAAAGTATTTTATAAATAGTTATGCCATTGGGAATAGAACCCAAGATACTAAAATGGGTGTTCATTTCCTTCTCTATCTCAAGAGGCCAGTGTGAGATTTCTTGACCAAATGATACCTTAACTTGAGTCTGTTCAGTGTTGTAATTCTATCTCTAATTTCCCTGTAGACTGTCCGGGAAATTTGGGATCAGAAAGAGGGTTCACACTATCATGCAGAGAGAGAGTGGTTCTAAGTAATCTAGTTAGCTGAAAGTAGTGAATAACGATGACTGGAAGATAAAATTTTGATCGGCGAGTCAAATTTGATCTGCTGCTTGTTCCCCAGTATAATGCTCTCCATTGCTGTGTATTAACTACACTATTCTTGTTCAATGTGTCAACTCTTCTTTTCATAATTATTTTACTGTTTTCCTTTTTCTCCCAAGTGTAATTAACATTTCTTGGATTAGATATTTGCACTTTTAAACTGCCCTGATTTTAAATTGTATCCTTCTTGCTAGCCTAATGTATGAAAAAAGCACTTTCCAGTGGTAGTTTCAAAGGAGGGGGTGGGTGGATGTGGTGGGAGGCATCTGGCCTGCACCCCTTAACCTTAGATTATTTTAAATTTTTAAATTGGAGAAAAAAAGCAAATTATATGCAAATTTAAGTCTGAGAGTTTCATTTCCAGCCATCTAGAGGTACTATAATCATAAATTTTCTTGGTATTGACCCCCCTATCTGTGAAAGTCCTTTCTTGGATTCCCTCTATTTTGAATTCCTGGATCTGCTGCTGTTTTCAAGTTTTATTTATAATACTGATTGATATCTTAACTGTAGATTTTAGCCTATTGGTTCATGGACTAAGCCTATAGTAAATACTTCTTATCTGCTTCACCAAGATTTTTGATTGTCGCTATATCTGGCCAATACAACTATTTATATATTAGCCTTATCCTTCCCAATGCAAATCTACCTCATCCCTACTTCACAGCCTCCCCAACCCTATTCCTTTACCATACTTTGCTAGTGGATAAAGATGCTAGCCACACTGTTGTATGATTAACTCTAAATTCATATACATGTCTTTGCCCTTTTCTTTCAGCATGATGTTGAAATTAGCCAGGCCTACTTGGATAAGATGTATGACCAATACCTACAATGGATATTCCTTGACTCCAAAGTAAGTAGATTAATCATTTTCCACGATGAGTTACCGGAATGCCCTAATGCTCAAATTCTTTAGTAGATTTACCCGGGACACAAGTCGTTAACGAAATTGATACATTTCAAATTATGAAAATTCAAATTATAGCAATGAATCATACTCCTCCAATAAACTAAGTTCATTATACATTACACTTGTTCACTTTTTAATTGTAAGTTTTGTGCCTATATAGGACAGTTTATTGGATTATAATATTTATAGTGTATCTGGGATCAATTGTTTATTATTGATGTGAAAATAGTTATCCAGAATACAACAACAATTTGTGTCATGGTTATAATGTAAACATTCCTGTGTGTGTAATAGAAATTAATTTAATGCTGGAGCTGAGATTATGTTCACTTTAGTTCAGTTCAAATTTATTTAACCGTGGCCGCCCCGATCAACACAGGGTTGTCCTTCCCTGGGGCCATGCACAAGTACAATATAAAAGTATACAAAATGACAATATCAATTGCAAAAATATATTTTTAAAAAATGCTTTAATCTTATGCTTAAATGAACAAAGTGTGGCTGTATTTTGTATGTCTAAGCCAAGATTATTCCATTCTATTAGCGCCTTTAAAGATAAAATATTTGTTTTTTATATTTACTCTTTGGTAAATGCATTACAACATTCGAATGGCTATGTCTAAATTTATAATTATTTGAACAGTATTGAAATATATTTACAAGATAGGAAGGCAACATTATGGAGAACTTTATACACAAAAATAAGTCGATTTAGTGTCTGCGTTTCGGTTGTTTTCTTTCTTCACTACTTGAAGTGTCCCGTGATGCCCTACATGTAATTCTTCCTGCTCTATTTTGAATTATTTGTAATCTCTAGTTAACCACCCCATACAATGTAGCAGTAATCAAGGGCGCGTTGGAACCCAACATAGGCCTAGACAAATTTCCTTCCCAACCAACCGAGTTGACCTCAATGATCAAGATGTTTACTATTTAACTGACGACAGGTATGACCGTATCTAAAATTATGTTTATCTTTCCGTTTGCAACGAGTGATGAATCTATAAATAACTTTGTTTTTCCCATTAGGCACGCAAAGCCTATAATGAACAGGAGAAAGAAGTCATGGTGAGTAAAGTGTTAATCTTAAAAATACTTGATGATATGTGATTATGAAATGTCTCATTTCCTTAAAGTTTTTTTCATAGTCTTGTCCTTGGATAATCTTAATTTTCCAGCACATGCTAAACGCTTGTGGTCGTAATGACCTCAAAACCGTGTTACAAGCTTAATTATATATCCCACTCGATATTGATAAAGTATCTGTTATGAGATATTCCGTTATTATTGTTAATATTTACAGGGGCGTGGGCTGGTGACGTGACAATAACCCCCTCCCCCAGCTTACAGTACACCGATGATTTATATTGCTATTATTACTGCTATTATAGTTGTTGTTATATAAATGTTCAAATAAATTTATCTGGTTTATGTATACAGTATGTATTAAATGCTGTCCACACTATCAAATTTTATTTGACAAAAAAATGTAATATGCCCATATTTGGGTGTAATATGACATCATCATGCCCATATATGGCATGTCATATAATTTGATAGTGTGAACTGCGCTTTAGACTTTAAGTTAATCTTGTATAAACTGAACATGATCGAAGTTGATTTTTGTTAGCTTCTGTCATGTTAGCACGACCTTTCAGACTGTTTGAGTTAGCCAGAGAGGAGGGCGTTGCTCACACAATGTCCATAACAACTGACGCTAACTCACATAGTCTGATGAATTTATGCCGACAACTCAACAAATGCTTGCGCAAGTCAAAGTCAGTCTTGTTTGGTTTTCACTAGATTAACTTATTCACCTAATTATCATTAATATTATTATTATTTTAATTAACTGTTAATAATATTATTGTTACTGTTAATATTGTCATCATTACCATCATCACTGTCTTCATTATTCATTTACTTTCAGTCTCAGTTTTATGGATTATGGATGGAAAATGAAAAGATAAGGAAACGCCAATTTGCATTGAAGCTTGAACTCGAGCGAGTAAAGCACAACAATCGACTTGACCAACATCTGGACATACAGGTAAATTGTCCCACTTACGGAATCAACACACTATGTTACCACTATTTATTTGATTGCTATCTGAAACAAATTATAAAGGTTAACCCTTTTAAGTGCAAAGACTTATTTCCTGTGGATTCCTTATGGTGGTTAATTTTTCAGTACACTGGGATTGTAGTGCATTCTTTAACATGAAAATAGGCCATTATAAACAGTGATGGAATTGCATTAGAGGTCAAATGTCAGGAATGATTCCCATGGTTCTTCAAAATCACAGTGACTACTGAAGTTTAGGCGACTGAGCTAAGCTACTCTCTACTATGTTGCCTTCAATGAATTTGGGTAACTGTAATCAGAATAGTGCCCTGGAATTACAATGAAAGTATTATAACCACAAAACTAAAACAATTTTAGACACATTCAAAGAGTAGGGGTTTCACTGGATGAAAATAAGCCAGTTCTTGGTTCAAACTGCGCATGCCCATATCCATTGTCAATCAATATAAACCTATGTTGTGCGTATGCTTGTTTATGTTGATTGACGTTGATATGGGCATGCCTGGTTCGAACTATGAATTTGCTTATTGCTATGTAAAAATTCATGGTGTTAAAATGGGTAAAACTCATAATTGTTGTTATGTTTTCCAGCGCCAAGGGCTAGGCCCAGTTGTAACCCACCTCAAGAAGTTTCAAGAGCAGTACAGGACTTTGGCCCATGGAGTAGACACTACAAGACACCAGCTGCCTACCACTGGTATAATAATACCTGAAAATGAAGAGGAATACCAAGGTACTGTCACAAAACATCCCTAATTTTATAATGGCATCTTCCAAATTATCCAGGTCACAGAGCACACCTACTTAGTTGTTACTCACTTATTGGTTAATTTAATTTAATTTTGAAGGTTATTTTTTTTGTGTATAATTTTAATTTATGATTAGATATATATAAGACGTGTTGGAGTAAGCACTGTATTGCTTTATCAGCATTTTATTTTTTTTTTCAATTCGGCATTTTAACTAACTTTTTCATAGTGCCAAATAATAATTTATACACAACAGATACAGATAAGATACATGCCAAACTATTATACTGTACATAATAAAATTAGTTTGAGTTTTGAGTTTGACAATATTCTTATTGTAGATGCATTACAAAGAGCCCTCAATGAAAGCCAGCAGTTGTTGGGTGAGATAAGTCTCATAACTAGTTGCCAACAAACAAACATTACCAGCCTTGCCAATGCATCACAAATGCTTGAGAAGGCAGTAGAAAATGAACTCAAGGAATTATCCAGGTTTGTACAAGTTTTGTCTATAGAGGGCAGTATTCATCTAGGTTTTTTGAAATGTTTTGTTCAGAATTTAAATAAACATTTATCTAAAGTTTGAAATAGAAATGTTTGAAGCTGCATTGATTCTGGAAAAGACTATTAATTTACAAACAATTTCCTTTGTTGGAATGGCTTACCAGGAATGACTTGTTTTCAAACTTGAATGCTCAGTACGTTTCAAAATCTTGCAATGATTTGGGTGGGAATCGAAGCCACGACTTCCTGATAACTAACCTGATTTCATAACCGCTAGGCCACCGAGCTTGCGCTTAGTGCCTGGTGTTGTAAAAATTTAACTACGGTAGGCCTACCGCGATCAAATAATGTTAACGTTAAACAATGCCAGTCCACAAAGAAGATTCAAAACTGTTCAGCTCCATTGGATAGATCATGATTTTTTTTTACAGATGTCAAGAACTTCTGACAAGTACCACAAAGCTAGCAACACAAGAAAGTTCCATCAAGATGCAACAGATCCAGCAGAGGGGGTATGCACATTAAAGTGATTCAAAACAAGCAGATAAACAATGAAGAGTTTTTTAACCTGACAATTTCTCATCCAAAACAACATCCTAAGATAATGTTCCAATCTTTGTTTTTCTATTGTTCTGAAGTAGATGTACATTACAGCATAATAAAAGTGTGTGGATGTTGAGCTTTGACAATTCCCTCACTCTAAATATGACCAATAAAAAGTATTTATTTTTTTGTATGCAGATAAGAATAAAATCAACCAAGTTGATTCACATTCAAAAAGGCAAATTCCTACTGAAAGAGAAGGCATACTTAACAGTTGATTGATACAATTATACTATACTGTAAAAATTTCAGAAAGCATTCAGAGACCATTAATTCAAATACAATGGAAAAAATATAACCCATCTGTCTGATTACATACAGTAACTCCACTAAGGACCTTGTAAAACACAGAGATCCAATTGACACACTCTGAGATGTCACAAGGGTTAATTTGTGACACAAATGATTCGGATGAACAAAATAGGTGTTCTAATTCGTTTATTGCTTCAATCTTGTAGTTAAACTTGACTATTTTTCATCTGTCTGTCTGTCTTTTGACTAAACAAAACATAACATATATACTATTTGATGCTTATGATGCTTTTGCAATAAAGGAAGGTATTCCTTCCTCCAACACGTCCAGAAGATCGATGAAAGATATTGGACTTGAAGCCATCTACGTTTACTGTACGCTTCTAACTCACCCACTGAAGCTGTTGAAGCCATGTACGTTTACTGTACGCTTCTAACTCACTTACTGGAGCTGTTGAACCCTTTCTCATTAAAAGTAGGTGATTAGTTGTCAAGGGGTTGACAAGATATATCGGTGAGGGGCCTTGAATTAAGAATATTCTCCGCCTCGACTAATACGGTATGCAACACCTCACTGTTAACTGCCTGCTGTTTTAGGACACAAAATTCTTCTGACTGACCTTATTAGTCTCTCCCAAGTGCCTGCCACGAAATGGCTGGCGGAGGGAGAATTAAAATGCCATTCACACCCTCTTGTATGGAGAGCTTCTTCTATGGTTGTTTGACGCATCCTAACCAATGCCTGTCTTACTTCCTGTTCGCCGGCTATGAATTTTGTGCCGTTGTCCTCTTCAAGCCACACACTGGCGGCATGCGTTAATGAATAAATCTGCATCCACAGAATCGGCCACTTCTAGACTCTCAGCTCTCCTCGCCAAACATGTGAATATGCATCCATAACGTTTGACATTTGATTGGCCTTGCTTGACCTCGATGGGGCCAAAGTATTTGACTCCTATAAAGATTAAAGAAAGCTCATCAGCATAATGCTTCCTACATGCAACACAATTCCATAAAGTCCTTTGACTACAGACTTACCTTTCATAATCCAGAATTTTTCATGAAGTGCGTTTAGGGTTACTGACCAACCACTGTCTCAAACTTACCACATCCCTACAATGAGGGAGAATTTGAGCATTGCTCAATCTGCCTTCAACACTCAGATGGTTGCCTTGAACTATAGGTCTCAATCTCTGGTCTCGTTGCCAATTTGGAAAGATTTGTTTCTATTCCCATGACAATACATGATTGAAAGAAGGGCCCAAGTCCGTTCAAAATGAATTTGAGAAAATGTTAAAAAATATTTATTTCTGCATTGCTTTAAGATGTGCAATTCTGCACTGTATATAGTAGCCCGGGGCACCTAAATCCACATATAAAACTACATGTTACATGATCTTATATATTTTGTACGTTGTACATGTCAAACAGGTCTTGACCACCATAGTAATGGGGGGGGGGGGTCTTTTTCAATCTGAGTGGAACTTTTGGGGTCCAGGGGTTCTTGAAAAATGTTGAAAACCATTCCAAATGCTCTTCTGGTGTTTTTGAGCTGCTTTCAAATGAATTTATACAATTTTCGTGAATTAAAACTGAATCAATTTGATATGTGGAAATATTGAAGAATCGGCAGTAGGCTATACCATGCAATATTGTTAGTAGATGAAATGTAGTAGGAAGTCTACAGATACGATCATATCACATACATCATCATCATCATCATCTTCTTTGTTTACTGTGCACAATGTCTTTTGAGTATAGTCGCACATAAAAACTACCATGCATGTCATAGGCTTATAAGGCCAAGGCACACATTGACACTAAGGAGCAGGACTCCCTATTCTGTGGGGGATCGTTTGATCCCCCTGGTTACAGGCCTGCTAATGTTGGGGGGTGGGCAACGAAAAAAATTTCTAATCTTTTCAACCACTTCATAAAATGAGGTCGTTTATGCAGCTGCTCATTCAGCGATGTCCCAGCATACTTGGCTGCGCAGTCGTACACAACTCTAACCTTTCTTCTTGTAGGGGTGCATCACTGGGTGGTGTGGAAGATACCATCCATTAACTTTACTCCCTCATTGGGTACTGGTTCAGCATACCCCTTCTGGATATACCTTCGATGACATCAGTATACAGTCTTCTCTTTAAAAATGCTAATCTGGACTCATACTAGAATTTCACAAATCATCTCTGACGGACAGATAGATGGAAAGTAGTCAAGTTTAACCATGAGATTGAAAGCAGTAAATGAATTAGAACAACTAGTTTGTGCGTCCGAGTCGTTTGTGTGACGTGTTAATCCTGGTGACACCCCAGAGTTCGTGAATTGAATCTCTGCATTCTACAGACTTAATGACCCAAATACCCCATAATCAAAACTATGTATAAGGGTAGGGACATTACGCTGCTCCATGAAGGACCTAACAACCTGCATTAGCCCAACCTAATCCATCAAGGTGTAGGGATGTTATGAAATGTAATTTTTGGATCGACTCTTGTGGTTAATATTTAGTTGGACTAAAATAAAATCACAAAAATATATATTTTTCAATGTAAAACACTGCAAATTGTAATATATTAGTGTACTGAAAATTTATAATAAAACACAATATGTTTGAAGATTATGTGTAATTATTGGTTTTCTTTATCAATTTTTATTTTATTCCTTAATTCTGACACCAAATACCTCACCTAAATACGATAATCTACATTAATAGAAAAAAAAAGTTCCTCTCTCGGCTTTATACTTATCAGGAGCTATGGAGACTGATAAATGGTAATATTGATGATGGTGCTGATTGTGATAATTATGAATATAGTGGTGATTATTACGATAATGTTTAGATGGTAATGACGGTGGTGATGATAATAATGGGGATGCTAATGATTGTGTTGTTGAAGATAATGATGTCATGGCAATAATGATGATAATGCTCATTAATATAATGCTAATGATACTAGGGCAAAGGCTGGAGATGGCCGGTGGGGTGGGGGAAGGAACAATTGCAAAAATTGAGAATGTGGAACTACCATATCCCAATGCAAATATGGTTAGTATTTAACCCAATTATTCAAACTCCATGATGCAGACCTAAATGTACAAGGGCGAATTCAGAGATGTCCAAAAGGTGGGGGCTGATCGAGATAATGCTAACCTAGGGATATGGGGGTGGGAGGGGGGACATTCCCCCATAAAAGTTTGGTGTTCTAAACTAAATCCACCCAAGATATAAATCAACAATCATGAGAAGAGGTTCAGTGTAGAACCAATTCTATTTTTAAACAAAATTCTCTCTGTAATATAATTAACATAATATACAGTATTTATAACATATAATAACTTTTGATTTCAAATTTGTAACTGTGCTCAATGTGTAGGCCTATTATACGTCCGTGATTGGACTAAAAGTTTCACGTACTGTTGAAGTTTTTGGTAGATCACGCAATATTCTATAGAACAGGCCGCCGTGTCAACATGCTTTGTAAACAGAGAGAGTGTGACTGTTCTATTTTCTCTATGGTGACACGTTGGAAGTGCAGGAACTAAGAAAATGCAGCGAAGGGACACGTCATTATAAATAGAACACTGCTATACGGTATGAATTGATAATAGTTACCGATTGATATTACATATAACTGTTATTATAATTTTACACCAGCATTTAACGCTAGGATAGTGGCTACTGTCTAGGCCTAGGCTCGGCTTCTCTTGTTTACTTTGTCAGGCAGAGAGAATCTTGTCTCGCTGCCGCGTACCCGTGCTAACTCTGTGGCCAAGGCCTAGGCCTAGGCTTAGCTACCGTAGGTTAGAACCCGGGGGCTAAAACTACCGTGTTTGTGTTATGTTGAAAATTTCTGCCACTACATAGTAAAAAAAGAAAAGAGAAAATAGTGGTACCCATCACCAGCTGACATCCAGGTCCCAGGAGATTAATTGATAATTCAGTAGTAAAAATGTGCAGTACAAATAATGGGTTGGATGGGTTTAGTTTCCGGAAGGTTTTTTGCTTTCTTGAATTGTGAGAGTGCGGAGGACCATCTTAACTTGACGGGAGATTTGTTGCATATTTATTAAATATTTGCCACATGTTATTTACAACAAAAATGAATAATTTAATTTTTATTGTGGTATTTTGCTTCATAATGATTTGACCTTTAAGTTGTGCATAATAATTGTTCGATTATTTGGTAGATGTACAAGCTGCAAGTCAGCTGTTTCAGAGATGGCCAAAGCACGGCGATTGTCCATCACAAGAGTTCTTGTGGTGGCAATCTTTCTGACATTTTTAGCCTCAATGGTTCTGATGATTACCTACAATAATTGCGATTGCGAGAGCACAGAAGAGATTGAACGAAAACTTCAAAATATAAAGTGTAATAAAGCTAAGGATATAGAAAAAAGCAAGGATGGCACTATAGACCAGGCAGATAAGAAAGATGAAGATGATATGTCTAAATGGGACCCTCACGTTCTTGCCATTATTGTTCCCTTTCGGGAACGATTTGAGGAACTTCTACAATTTGTACCGTATATGCACAAATTTTTAAACATGCAGAAAATAAGGCATGAGTTTTACATAGTGAATCAAGTTGATAGCTACAGGTGATGTATATTTTAATTTTTTATTATTGTATTTAAAAATGTATTTTTTATTTCTTCCACATTTAACCTAAAAGCCAGGATTAGAAGGTCATCCGTTATTAACCAGAACTTTTAAAACAAAGTTCCTTCACACCCAACAAAAAATATGAAACTTGGCAATGCTGAAAAAAAGCTTTAGTATGCTCAAAAAACTAATTCTGTCTCATGAAAGGCTTAATATTGATAGAACATTATTTGGAAGCAAATTTACGTTGTGGCCCTTTTCAGATATCCTACCAGCGAATCCTTGTACTACACTACGTAAGCAAGATCATATACACTAGCTACGTAGAGACTCGAGAAGAAAAGGAGATTAGCAATCATTTACAGGGGAAGGCAAGCATATCTGCCTCATTTATAAAACAAGGTGAAGTTGAATGATAGGCAATGGCAGAAACGTGTGGCGCAGTGTTTAAGGCGTTGGACTTTCAACCAAAGGGCCGGGAGCTCGAGACCAATGCTTGTCACACTGCTTTGTGTTCTTGGGCAACACCCTTTATCTGCATTTGCCTCTCTTCACCTAGGAGTATAAATGTCTACCTGGTAGGACGTGAATGATTTGGAATAAATTAGTAGTGCTGATTACACGCGTAACTAGGAATACTCCCCAGGGAGGGGAGGAGATTGAACGTTGTGTATGACTGATTCTCTATCTAATGACCAGGACAAAAATTGCTGTATAGATACTAAAATAAATTAATTAATTATACACATTTTTTATAATTAATGTATATTCAATTTATAGATTTAACAGAGCATCACTTCTTAATATTGGCTTCATGCAAGCTAAAAAGAAATGCCAATATCTAGCCATGCATGATGTAGACTTACTACCAAGAAACGAGAAGCTAAGTTACCGTTTTGATGTGGTACAGAAAGGGCCGCATCATTTGTCATCATACGAACTTCATCCTCGCTACGGTTATAAAACATTCGTTGGAGGAATACTCATGTTACAGATGAAACATTATGAATTGGTAGGAAACTCGCTTTTTACTTCTTAAAGTGGAGTTTTAAACTTAAAATTTCTATTAAAAATTATGCAATATGCGATGCATTGTAATTAATTTTATTAGCAGGGCTGGAAAAAGTGCGCGGCCACATGACCGGCGGTCAGAAGCATCATGAATGTACCAGGGTCATTTTGGGGGAAAATAATAATAAAATAAACTGTTGCGCTATATATAGTGTACAGATAACACTTGATGCTGAAGGCATTTTATGGAGGAAATTTTCATGGTTGGAGGCGCAAACATTTTTTCCACACCTGTTTACTAGATTGTTTTCTACATTTTAAATTATCAAAGCAATCAACAGCTGTTTATGATTCTCCCATTTATTAAGGGTATTAATCTATTGTGGTTAAAATTATTTCAGTTAAAAGTTCATTGATAAAAAAATTATAATTAATATTAATGTAAAATTTTAATATATCTTTTTCAAACAATTAACATATAAATTAAAGTCTTTATCCAAGCCATGTTCTGTCCACTGCAGAGTTTAAAGTAGCAGCTTGGTGTTTATATAATTTTCATATTTGCTTTCTGTAGTTAAACTACATAGATAACTAATGTTAAACGTTAGTGATTTCAATTGTTTTTCAATATTATGTGAAATAAAATGAACCATTTTATTTATCTTTTTAAAACATTTCAGCTTAATGGTATGTCTAACAAATTTTGGGGTTGGGGACGAGAAGATGATGAATTTTATATGAGAATGAAAGATGCTGATTTAGAGGTAAGAATATATAGGGTCATAATATCTTAATGTTTTATGTAAGTGTTATAAATGGCTTATAAATTGCAATAGGGTATAGAAATTAGTTATTCAAGGTTCCAGTTTACCAATGATAGGACTTGTCAGCAGAGGATGTTTAAATTTGGAGCATAATTTGCTGCATTAATCTGACTAAGTTCATCATTTACTTCATCAGTATAAGTAGTTTGGCGCAGCGGGAACGATTTGGTTTCCTAACCTTCTGATCAGGGTTCCAATCCATCACTGTGCAATTCACTTGTGTCTTTGAGCAAGATACTTTATCTACATTGCTTCTCTCCACCCAGGAGAATAAATGGGTACCTGGTGGGGTTGCCTACTCCATCGCTGATTACAGCTGCAACAATTTATGTAGACCCGTTGGGTTAAAGTGCTTTGTATATGCAAAGAAAGGCGCTATATAAATAACCGAATAATAATAATAATCAATTTAAAATTTATAAAGTTTATTAATTTTATTGTATTTCCTTAAAAATAGATATCAAGGCCACAAGGTATAACAACAGGACGCGATTCTTTTTACCACCTGCACGACAAAGTGCGTAGGCCACGTGATATGACCCGCTCTCAGGGTCAAAAGAAGGTAATTGTTGTCTTATGTCAACATAAATTTATGGGTAATCGAGCCTCTGCAATTTAGTGTGATTTTAAAGACCCAACCTGAATGTGTAGAGCTTGCATTCTTAAACTTAACCTCTGTCCAGACTATCAAATGTTGTATGCCCATATGTAGTCATGATATGCCTATATATGGTCATGATGTGCCTATATATGGTCATAATGTGATGTCATCGTAATCTTACTTTATGCATGTCACATGGTTTTATCATATAAAATTTGAGTCTAGATAGGGCTTTATGTAATACTGTGTCTGCAAGCCTGCAATGATGGACTTTTCCTCTCATTTCACCATATTTCACCCTTCTTTTTATACCCTTACTTTTGGAGTCCATAGGAGATTTGCTTTACTCACCTTATCCAGCCCCGATGTTTTTAAAATTAAGGTTCAGTAGAATACATAAACTAAATTAACTACTGTTTTAAATATTTATTGCACTCTAAGTGACAATTGTGTGTAGCTGTGGTTTAATGGTTAGGTTGCTCGCCTTGAAATCACATTGTCTTGGGCCCAAATCCTGTTAAAATCTATTGTTTTCTCTTTTTTGCTAAAAACAACAACTCGCTTTGTATGCTTCACGATGGGAAGCTCCATGCCATTCCCAATATCAAACATTAATAGTTAAATAACAAAGTTTAATAAAATTTTATTTCCATTTGCATATTTTCAGGATTCTTTCAAGCGAGATCGCGTCACAGGCCTAGATACTTTACAGTACGAACTCATTCGCACACACGAGCTGAAAATAGAGGGAGCTGTATGTACAATTTACCATGTGAAGGTAGCGTGTGATGAAGAACTTACGCCATGGTGTGTACCGACAGAAAAAAGGTGACAAATTTTGATGCTCGTGATGTTTTAATTGTTAAGAGAGTGAATAAAGTGGTAAGTTTTAAGAGTACAATACATCCTGCAATTTCAGACACCTTTGGGACCAGAAAATGTGGGGTGGTCTCAGAGTTATGGGGTTATCTTTGTGTTAAAAGATTGAAGATTGAAAAACTGGTTATACTTCCTTCATCCACCCAATTTCCTTCCCATCGCTTTCAGTCTTTTTATATTATTTGTTTCATTTTTTATTCAATATTTGTACATGTTTGAAAACCTCTGTTCTGGTAATTGTCTGAGACATGGTGCAGAGTCATGCAAATTCAGCTCATGCTTTAAGCCAAATGCTATCGGTTGTGTAATAGTGCAATTGCAATCAGGTTATTAACTCAATTCAATTGTTATTCAGTTCAGATCTAGGGAATAAATTAAGCTTTTGTCATAACAGCTAAGAAATCTGTTGTTATTCAAATCAATGTGAATTCAGAATATATGATAAGTATACAGTTACAAAACTGTAAATTGGACAGGGAAAAAACATTCAAATATGGTGGGGACGATTAGATTGTAATTGCTTACTGAAGGGAAAATCCCATTTTTCATTCTAATTTTTTGATTTGTGAAGTGCTTTAAATAAGTTAATATATATTTTAACATTTTTTATCATGATTCAACAGTACTGTGTTTGGATTGATTGGATATTCCTATATTATATCTTCTCTCATAAAAATATGCTTAGTTTAATTGTTCTATTTATCATTGGCTGTGTTCCCATTTTATAATTAAGTCTACAGACCTCAATATTTTTAATTTATAAATTGCTTACAAATATGACTTGCCAATTTTATTGTGTACATTTTGGTATGAAAAATGTCTGAGAACTAATGATGAATAGAATAATTATGAAGCAATTAATAAATTGATGGATGGATGGAATAAATGGAGGGATAAATAAATGAACAAATAAATGTATGGTATTGGTACTGGTATTGGGTATTTATATTGGGCCTTTCCTTTGCGGTTATGAAACGCAAGCCAAGCCTCAATAATTGAGGAAAACAATGGCAAGCATAAAATCAGTCATTATTCAGGAAGCCCATGCATTACAATAGTACATACATTCACACAAACAACAAAGACAAATAAACAGATTACAACAATGGATGGATGGATGGATGAATCAGAATATATACAAAATAAATTAATTAATGAATGGATGGATGGATGGATTATTAAATAAATAAATACTATAAATGGAGCAAAATATCTACTATATATCAATATTTTTATTACAGTGAGCATAAACATAAATTATTCATTTTGAAAACAGTAAAATTTAGTAGTTGTGTGACTGACATAAAGAGTTAACTAGCAACTTAAGGACAGATCACTTAAAGAATTAGTGATTACAGTACTTTATTGTAGTATTTATAAACAGTGATAATATTTTGTATTCAACTTGTGGTTACTGTATTTTACTTAAATATGTCATTTACTCTCTGCAACTATCTTTTGATGATTTTTTTTGTTTATAAATGTTATTGTTACTGTTGCGATATCAAGTCATCTAATCAAATCAATACACGAGTTCATACTCTGAAACTCAACGATACAGTTTTTGTGTATAGTGGTGAAAAGATTGGTAGGAACAGGGCTGCGACATGAACGTTCCTTTTTTGACCTCGATATCAGGTCAGATACAGTGTAATTGCGTGCAGCATGGAACTGAAGGTTTTAATACGGTTTTGTTTACCCACTATATACTACTGATAATTTAGTATTTGTTATGTTGCCTTATTATAATTTTTGTAATGTTTTGAAAAATTGGTGCTTATTTGGTTAAGGAAGAGAATATTTTTTACAAAATTTCGTCAAATATTTAAGATATTTTTAATGTGTTCTCTGGAAATAAAATGTGTCATCTCTGTAAATGTTGCAGTTCGTGTTTGTTTTCCTAATTTTAGAATATGATTTTTTATATGAATGAAACACAAATTCACACGTACTTCAGTAGGGTCGCTATAATAAATAATGATACTTGTTGATGATGAAGATTTGAAGTTGATGATGATAATAGTGATAAAGATAATAATTGACATCTTAAGCAAAATATATTTTCACTAAATAGCAACATCCTTATGACTTGATATAAACTCTTATCACATACAGGAGATCATGTTATATGTCTGATATATACAGAAAACTTAACACAAACAAAAGTTTTACAAGCACCAATGAATGGATACATTTTCATTTTGAATTTTCATTGCATTCCCGTCCATATCCTTATCTGTAGTCACAGATCAATTGAAAAACGTCATTGAGCTCCATGAGTGGTAAAACTAGACCTGCTGGCTGCAGTACATGCATAAGCCAGCAACATTCATTGCCACAAAATACCAGGTAGCCCTAGCTATGTACTCCTTGCTAGAGGGAGACAAAACGTAGGTAAAGTGTCTTGCTTAAGAACCCAAGCAAAATAAAGGTGGAACCCCAACATAATCTTCAAGAACAAAAAATGAATCATTTAGTTCAATCAATCAATCAATCAATTGATCAGTTTAATCGAATAAATCTGTACTTATTGAACATTTATCTCTCTTTATCCCCATACTGATGGGTGGAGAGACACGTAGGTAAAATGTGGTGTCAAAAACAAACGAAATGCAAACTCTGAAACTCCAACCTAACTGCCAACCAAGAAAACATAATACTAATTTAATTGTCAATTAATCAAAAAATCAATCATTATTCTAACAATGTAATCGGATCAATCAGTCAAATTACTCAATCAGTCAACCAAGCAATCATTCTATCAATCAGTCAATAAAAAATTCAGTCTATTTATAAATTAATCGATTGATCCATGGAGGTCCCGAGTAAACTGATTGCAGGGGCGGATCTAGATTCACATTTAGGGGGAGGGGGGTCAGACTTTTTTCATAAAAACGCCAAAAATAAGGGGAACCTCCCCCGGGAAAATTTTGATCACTAGATGGCAGGAAATGAGCTTTTCCGACTTTTAAGGTGTCTTTTAATGACTTTTAAGTTCTTCAAAATTCGAAGTTTCCCCCTCTTGAAAACGGTCAGGTAAACTTTCTCATTCTTATTACAGTAAATAGGCCTATTTATATGTGTATACGTACAAGTTAAAAAATTGAGTTGCTTACGTATTCTTTTTTCCATGAATTGATAACCCCAAAGAAGAAGGGGGTCCTTTGATCACTAGATGGCAGAAAATGAGCTTTCCCGACTTCTGAGGTGACTTTTAATGACTTTTAAGTTCTTTAAATTTTAAGGTTTTCCTCCGCTTAACGGTCGGGTAAACTTCTCATTCTTATTACTGTAAATACTAGTAGCCCTACTATGTGTGTATGTACAGTCCATAACAAAAATTGGGTCGCTGCATACATATTCTTTTTTCAATAAATCGATGAGCCCCAAATAAGACGGTGGTAAGAAAATGTTGGTTCTTAGATGGCGAGAAATGAGTTTTCCGGACTTCTGAAGTGTCTTAACCAAAAATTGAAGGTTTTCCCCTTTAGTAAACGGTCAGGTAATTTTTTCTTATTCACAGTAAATAAGCGTATGTGTGTACCGGTACACAGAGAATTTTTTTCAAGAGGGTCAGGACCCCCTGACACCAACCCCCCCCCCCATCCGCCAATGGATTGACATTTTGAAAATTGATCGTTCCTGTCAATAGCAGGCCTATATAAAATTATGAGATTGATGAAAATTATTGCTCAAATAAAAATAAATATCAATAATAGAGATAAATTTATTATTATCATAAGTAGAGTAGAAAAATGCACACAACATTTAATTAAAGCATGCATAATATTGATATTATTGATTTATTTTAACATTGTTTATTAATAGGTAGGCCTACATACTGTATTCTTCGCAGTTTCAAATGAAATCGCGCCGCCTATCGTCAAGATTAAACAGGGGAAAGTACCTTGGTGTACTTGTAAGGTTTGTTTCGTCAGAGGATTTTCTTTCCCTGTCGTATTTTAGCCGTATAATTGCTACAATTCTCGTTTAGATGGGGTAAGAAAACGTATTTATGTTAAAAGTAAATACAATTATAATACAGCCAGTTTTTTTATTTTTTGTTCGAATTACGAGGCTAAATACTGTACAACTGCTAGGCCTTGTGCAGTTGCAGTTGCCTAGCCTGCTTATGCTAGAGCCTGGTTGAATAGTCTTCTTTTTTAGTCTCTAGAGATACTGACAGGCATAGGGCACCTTCTGCCTAGGCCTAAGCTAGTTGTGGGTAGGCTTGGATATGGACCATGGTAGAATATTTAACTTTTTCCGTTTTGTGGGGACTTCCCATCGGAAAAAGCTGCCCCCACCTACCCCCTTGTTGGAGAGAAAAAACACAAGTCATTGGGGAGGCAAAAATAAAAAAAAATAAAAAAATTGACATTAAAAAATCGATATATTTTGGCCAGTTAAGCAGATCCATAAATGTACTCCCTGGATCCCCTCTGAGGGGTTCTGAGTTGCTACTGGCTTTGCCCATTTATGCTTCCTTTAGGAAAATCAGCCTTCCCGGTAGGAACATCGGCCTAATAGTCGGGGATATATATATATATATATATGTCACTATACTATATTCATGCCCATATTTTGAGTAACACCACTACCAAACCCGCCCCCTTGTTATGTCCTAATTGACGATTCTCGCAAAACAAAAGAAAAATCCTGGATTCGTTCTAAAAATATGAGTCAAGATATTACCAGCTCATATGAATATGAGATGAGATTATTTTGGTTCATTCTTAAATGAAATTTTAACAACACAAGATTATTCTTGTTCTACACAGAGCATGGCTGATGAGTGGTACCAGTCATCGAAGGATGTGCAAGGTGTTTTGTTGGACATCACAGGTGTCCTATATAACAGTTCAGATGATGGTGGAGTAGTGATACCAGGCTCTGTTGAAGCTGTAAACAGGTTGGTAGATAATGTGTAGAGTTTATCATGCACAATAAAATCTCCAACCATTTAAAAAAAAAAATTCTTTATACAATAATAACATATATGGGGATTGCCATGCCATAAACCACCATCAGTGACCAAAATAAGACTAAATTGACATTTTAATATAATCATATTCTCCACATTATAAGCTTAAAAATGATCATTTACTTGAATCGATATTGCCAAAGTTGTGAGTAAAAGTATTGTGGTTTCTCTGTACTAAAGTATACAATACTGCCACATTCTTTTGCTAATTACTCTATTTCACATTTAGCTACAGTATGCTGGTTTTGGGATAACAAGCCTCATATAAGATATATTAACTTACCAAGTTTGTGCCTTCAGTTCATGACATTTCATTCACCAATTAATGGGGCTAACTTTCTGATTAATGACATATCACTCATAAATACAGTAGTCTTTAGGGACTCTCTTGGCTGCTACATATGAATTGAAACCTAAACCACAGCATTAAACAGCCAGGTGGGACAATGCTTTATGCTAATTATTAATTAGCATATACCTCTGGTTTATTTCTAAAGTTAAAAAAAACTTAATAATTTGGACCTTACAGAGTAGAAGATCTATGCATGATGTTTATGAATGCGGGGTCCAAACTCTCCTATGAGCAAGAGGGTGGGGGGGGGGGGGGGTGGTGAAGGGAATCTAGGGTACTCAATCATTTCTGATCACTCCAGTCTTTCATACTAATTCCTGTTGTGAGTATTAAGCTTGACTACTTTAGTCGTATATTCCTGATTTTTCTTTTGCTTATGATTATCTTAAAGGTTGAAGTCATCAGGTGTGCAGGTTCGTTTTTGCACCAATGAGACGATGTGTACACGGCAAGCACTTGTCACTAAGCTGAATAAACTTGGATTTGATATCAAAATAGAAGAAGTGTTTTCTCCAATCCCTGCTGCTTGTCATCTTCTACGTTCTGAAAGTCTCAAGCCCCATTTACTTGTACATAGTGGTAAGATTCTGACATTTTATCCATAAAAATGTTCATAATAGGCTTTCTGGAATAGGCACTTAACTTAAATTAATAATTTACCATCAAAATATACTAAAATCACAAAAGCTCACATTATATTAGTTATTGAACACACATTTAATCACCAATTAAAATTTACAAAGGAAAACTAAAATACGAAATATTAATTAAGTTAAAAATTGGGATCAATGGTTTGTCAGTGGAGAAAATGGCGTCCGGTTGAACGCATTTTGTGTCGCCGATAGCAACGGAGTAGTATCACATGGTAATGTGACGTAACACTGTTGTGGTACTATATGACTTTATTACTATATATGTTTATCATTTGATTCAGCTTACTATGTATCTATAGTATTTACAGTTAAATGTATTTAACATTTATAAACATATAACTGATTGATGATGGAGCTTTGTACTTGTGATTAACTATTTTTTTAAACAAATTTTATTTATTTATCATTCAGTATTTCCAGTGCTTGAATGAAAAAAAAAATAGAACTAACCATCATATGTAACATTTTACATGTACTGTAACTATTATATTTTCAATGTAGATGCTGTTGCTGATTTTGGTGACTTGGCATCATCAACAGCGCCCCCTACTTGTGTAGTTATTGCCGATTGCGGGTCTGATTTTACGTATGATAACTTAAATGATGCATTTCGAGTGTTGATGAATATGGAGAAGCCAAATCTCATCTCACTGGGAAGAGGGTAAGCTGCCATTTTGCTTTTTTCTGAGAAGGTGGCTGTTAGCAATATGCATACTGCCACTCACGGCAATAAAGCTGATCTTAAGATAGAAAGGGGGCATTGAAAGGTACTGTATTTGGGAGAATTGTTTATGTATGATCAGAAAGAGCTTTTATGAAGATAACATGGCATAGATGATGATGACGTTGACAAAGATGTTTCTATCAATGTCATGTTGACATTTTTTATGTTGATGCCATAATGCGCAAGTCTCACGCTTGAGGATCCGTCTCATGTTTATAAGAAATAAAATGTAGGCCAATTATACCCTCATAAAGATTAAGTGAATTCTTCATTAAATGACAGGCCATATAATTTCTTTTAACGAAACAGAGTGTGCTCAGTTTTGCAATTATTACATAGAGGGCACTATATAAAATTTTATGTTTTTTTTTGTCTCCGCATCAGACACAAATTAAGTTGGCAAGTATAATATAAATAAATATATGATTTTTATCTTTATAAATACTCATTAGGGATATTTTATAATAAAAATTGTAAATTATGTAATGATGAAATATAAGAACCGCCAAAAGACAAAAAAAAAAGTTTGCAGGTATATTTTGGGCATATTTTTGTGTAGAGTTGTGATTCCTTTAAATAATAATTTAAATTTATTCACATTTTAAGAAAATACTACAAAGATGATGGACAGCTGAAGTTGGATGTAGGAGCTTTCATGAGAGCCCTAGAGGTTAGTAAATTCAGTATTCTGAGTGGCAAATGCCAGAGGAGGGGAAGGAAACATGCCTAGGAAAAAGAATTTTTTGGTCCCAGTTGTGACCGACAGGAGCTTGGCATGTTATACTGGCGTCATCATATGATGACATCATATCATGACTATATACAGGCACATTATGACTATATGTGGCAAAGACAAGTCCAACCAGTCACTAAAAACCGATTTCTGGTTATTAGTACAAGGTTAAACAGTAAAATGAGAGCTATAAAATGGTAAAAGTATCATTTAAACCCGACATCTCTTTATGAAGTTACAAGCGTTTGAAGCTACAGCTGTTTAAAGAACAATATTTAAGAAATCCGCCTTCAAAGTTTATGATTTCAGGCATTTCTCAAGTAGAAACCATCACTAAATCGTTAAAAAATATTGCTTTAACATTGAAAATGGAGAAAATAACAGCATAGCATGATGTATAGACATTTAAAGGTTGGTTTAGTGCAATAAAATAAATTTAGTAAATTTTGACATTTGGCCATTATCTTTTTGCGATGTGTAACTGGTTTGGCTTGTCTTTGCCATATAAGGGCACACACAGTTTTTTGTCAAAGAATATTTGATAGCCTGGAAAAGCTTTAGATTAAATTACATTCCCTTTAAAATAATAATTCATGTTCAATTTTGTTTGATTCATAACTCGGTAAACTTTTTTCCTTTCCAGTATGCATGTGGTTGTGAGGCAACTGTTGTTGGGAAACCAGCGAAGTCTTTCTTTAAGACAGCTCTCAGTGGTATGGGAGTAACGCCAGACAAGGCAAGTTACCATCAAGGAAATATATTACAGTATTAAGATTATATATTACTCCATGCAGTAACCTACCACTTTCAGGCTGTTTATCAGTGGCATTTCTGCTGGGGAGGACAGGGGGCTCCCACTTCCAAAAGAATTATGCTTACCTCATATCTTATTTTGCAAGCTAGCACCCCATCACTTTATCATTAAGACCCCTATCAGTCCCATTTCAATACTCCTCTTAGATATACCACTGAGTTTATCTCTATTGGTGAGGCGAATGGCCTAGCGGTTAAGGCAGGGGCCCTGCAACTAGTCATAATACTGTATCAGCACTAGTTTAAACAGTACGCTCACCTGAAGTTGGATAAGGAACTACAGTATAAACCATAGGCCCAGTGTACACAATAGCCTCATGTGCACTTTACACAACCCAGTACATCTTTCGAGATGAGTAGGGGGCTACACCTGTGTACTGGTCCATACATCCCCCTGTTAACCTGCACTTACGTACAGGCCCTTTGCAGGATGTACCTATGTAAACGTAAGCTCTTATCCAGTTAGTCTTTCATGTTTTTTTATTCCTAGTAGGCAATAATGGTCGGTGATGATATCGTCAATGATGTTGGAGGTGCACAGGCTTGTGGGATCCGTGGGCTTCAAGTTAGAACAGGCAAATACAGGTATAATATGTTAATGATTTTTATACTGTAGTTATATCAGGTGGCCTTGCCTGGTAACCAGATAGAATACAGTTTGCCCTCCAATTCTAGACCACATTTGGGACCTGAAAATTTGGGGTGGTCTCGGGGTTTGTTCTCTGGAGGGTTAGCTTACAGTTAATAGATTGAAGATTGTTACAGTATTTGGTTCTCTGGAAAAGTGGTCTCGAATTAGAGGGTGCACTGTACATTCATTTACTAGTTTTTAACATTTGTAATTATTTAAATGTTGTACAGTATTTATTTAATAAACATATCCATTAATTATCACTTAAATATTTTACGCATCATTAAGAGCCTATAGTTGATGGTCGTTAGCTCTGAAGGTTTGTTGTGTAATTAGGGTGTAATATTCTATTAAGCATGGTGAAGATAAAATCTTTTTGCTCTATTTACTTTTTCATACTTTCAGTGTGTTATTCTGTGCAAACGGTGCTTTATATCTTATATTTGAGTATATTAGTAGTACTGTATTTAGTATACTGCACTTGCGCTGTGGTGTTGGAATCCCTTTGTAGAATGGAATGGATTGAGGTTCATCACAAGTTCGCATTCATACTACTGTACCCATCCAACCTATAAGTGATTTGGTAATTGGTCCTACAATTTGACAGATGACCAATGGCTGATAGCAGCTTGTCTGATAATGGAGGAAAATGGCCTGATAATGGACAATGTTTAGAGTAATTTTGACCTAGTTTCTGCAGTATACTCTTATAGGTATCAGGAGCCTGTTTTCATTCATTGTAATCATTAGTGTATAAGACCAATAAAATGAACATACAACATTGCGATGTAACATGCTGATAATATCCAAATAGCAGTTGGTAGGCATTTCTACCAGATTTTATAAGGCATGCACTGTGTTTAGTGTGGGATAACCAAATATTATTTTAAGGCAGCCACTTAAAACTCTCTTGAAGGCTTTAACAATAGTTTGCAATAATTAATTTCGCAGACCGTCAGATGAACCACACCCTGAAGTGAAACCAGCTGGGTACGTGGACAACCTCGCCCAAGCTGTTGACCTCTTATTAAGCAACAGATGAGAGCAAGAAGACACTTCAATATCTGTGCTTATTGTTAGTAGTGGTTTAACAAGTATAATTGTAGAAAACTATTATCAACTATGTATTATTATTATTTATTATATAATATATTGGGAATTGTTATGACTTATAATTTGGAGAAATTATTATCAACTATATATTATAATTAATTAATTATATAATATATTGGAAATTGTTATGACTTACAATTTGGGAAAAATATAACAATATATTATTATCATTTATGATTAATTATATAATATATGGGAAATTATGACATAATTTGGGAAAATTATTATCAACTATAAATTATAGTATTATATAATATATGGGAAATTGTTATGACTATTATAATTCAGATGACAATGCCTTTGTAATTTGCACAATAGAATTCACCAATATAATCATTGACCTTAAGTTAATGCCGAGCTCTCATTGCATTGTAAGACTGTCATACAAAGAATTCAACTCTGCCCTTAGAGCGCTAGACGACACAGCACTGTCTGCGTGGATCGCCTTTAAAACATGGGTCGTTGGTTTGCATTTTAGAAACACTTCGCCCAAAAATCGTTGGAGGCAGTGAGGGCCTGGCTTAAGGAAACCAGCAGATCTTCAAACATGTAGACTGATGTTTGAAGCTTTCTATTGTCATTTCTTCTAATGGACGCATCTTTTGGATGTAAGAGAGATAGTAACACAGTATATAAATAATCATATATAAACAGATTGGTAAAAATCTGTGAAATATTATATTAATACAAGCACACACTCTGTGTTAAGTTACAGTGATAGCTCTCGAACTCATTTATTTGTGTCATCATCATTGTTGTCATGATCATTGTCATCGTCATCATTATGAACAAGATTGAAAACTAAAGTGCATTTTGAAAATAGTGATTTATTATTAATCTGAATGAGTAATAATCCCATGACAAGCAATGTTGCCATCAAAAATTAATAACAGTTCAATCACTGGATTCTGCATCGAGCCTCAATATCGCCATGCTTACTTTTCACATCCACAATAAACATAGCCTAATATGAATCCTTACACCATACATGCTTATGAATATTTATGATGTAATTTTTGCTTAGAAACAATACATTTACCTAGCAACCTAATGTTACCAATTTTCATGTTGGAATTATCAGAATTTGAATATATTCTTTGGTTCCTTCGAGATATATGATATACTGTAGTTTTTTGTCTTTATTGATTTTACCTGACCCTCTGTCTTGTTTAACTGAAATAACAATTCTTTGAATACAAGTGGGATTGAAAACATCATTAGAAAGACAGTGGATTAATTTATATAGCTCACTGTGCTAAATGCAAAATGCTATAAAAAAAAAAAAATAACTGAAAAATTTTGACCAGGAAACATAATAAAATAAATTGACATCAAAACAAAAAACTACATTCATGAAATATGATGTAAATTATTACAATTGTATCATGAGTACATAAAACAATACAGTCTATAAACTAATACTAACTGGAAAAAAAAAATATATTACAATAACTGATGCACAATTACAAACAATAATTTGCAATGATGGAAAATCAATAGGAAATTTCATAAAACTGGCCCTGTATTCAATATTGAATTATATATATAGCACAGATGATCAAGTTCAATTGAGGCTATCTTTTAAAGAAGCATCTTATTTCAATTATTAATTATTACATGTACAACAAAAAGATAAAACACAATCAGAAAGATACAATTTTCATAATCAATAAAAAATAAAGGTACATTATTTTATATTCAGTTCATTTAAACATTCAGAAAATAACCGTCTAGTGTTTATCAGCATACTCTCGCCATAAAGCTCAGATACGTCAGAGATCTCGCGTTTACTCTTTCTCGGTGCTTGTACTGTGCGTTGGTTTGTCCATGTCCGACATGCTCAATCCACGATGTTCCTTAGATGTTTCCCCGAGGGAAGCAGAGTGGCCGAGGCGTGTTAGAGGTAGGGAGGAGACTGGTGGACATACAAAATAATTACATGCTTTAAACTAAATATCACAACATTTATCAAAAGTATAATATCTAACCTATATAGGCTAGCGCATGCAAAAATATAACGAATGTTAATTAAATAAACAAATATTATCAACTACGTTGAACAATATACAAATGTAAATGTATAAAGAGTGAAATATAATTTAAAAAGTTAACAATGTGGTAATTTTTCATGTTTCTACACACCATTTTATTTCTATAGTGTATTCGTTAACTAAAAGTGTGGGGCGAGTGCAAATGTGTGTGCACAGATATAGGTATGAATGCGGGAGTTAATAGTACATTTTTTCTCTTTTTGGTTTTTATTCATTAATAGAAAATAAAATGAAATAGAATTACATACAAGTAACTTGTCAAGGTCTAGTTTTTTTCTACAAGTCCTATTTTTGGTTTATAGTACTAATTATAGATACAGTAGTTCCATATCGTACTCTCAATTTCTCAAACGGTAAATATTGAACTCCTACAAAATAACCACAAAACTATTTCCCAAACACTCAACAATTAATTACATCTGTAACTGGAATCGAAGAGTGCCCAAATTTTATGCAAAAAGGGGCGGATCAATTTGAGGCTTAGCACAACGAGTTCTCATGTCCACCTTGGGAAGTGCCTCGCACTAGGTGAGGGCGTGGCTTATCCTGGTCTTCCATGGTCTCTAGGCTAGCCATCCTACGGGAAGTCTCTCCCAGGGAGGCAGAGCGTCCAAGACGAGTCATAGAAACTCCAGAAACTAAACGTTTTTTTATTTTGAGGCGGGTTAATGATGAAATGATTGGTTATCATTAATAAACAATTTTTTAGAAAAAGTTTTAAAAAATCAAAAATATCAGCACATCAAAATATTATGTAGTTACAACAGGTGAAAGTGTAGATAAGTTTAAAGAAAATTAGTGCAAAGTAGATGAACAGAAATTTGCATATTCAACATCAATGACAATGAATATGTGTTATGAAAAGATGATTAAAATCCAAATGCGAAAACAGCACGCAGATGTTTCACAACATGAGTTAGATAAATCAGAACGAAAATTAACAGAATTTATAGAACACGACCATTCAGTACGTACCAACCAGGAATAGAAGATTGCAAGGAGGAAATAGAAGATTACTGGATTAGTATCTGCCTCAATTATCTTTATCACAAAATATATGGTTTAATCTATAAGTGCTTATGAAAGTTGAGGGCAGCAAACACATTTTTGAAGCCTGAAAATCAAACCCATTATTCTCAGTATCTGCTTGATTTGTTTCCATGCACATGTTTCTTGAAAAAGTCTGCGGTGGTAGGTAGGCTAAGTGTAGGCCTATTATTACCCCTACCAGCATGACTAGGCCTACTACAGGTCGCCTTCTGAATGAATGACAAGCTTCTTATTGGTTCATGTAAAATGTTTGATTGTTAAGTTGAAATGAAGTCAGTTTCATTATCTATGGTGATAAATGTAGTGATATGTAGGCTAGGTAGGTGCCCACTACATCCCTTCTTCTAATCTAAATGACAAATTCTCTTCCTTCTTACTGATGTAAGGTGTTGACTTGTTAGGTTGAAATTAAAGGAATCAGTTGGATTTAAACTATGATGGTAATAAACGTTTTTTTTTTTAAACAGGTACTGTATCATCTATTCCAACCTAAAGCCCTTTCCTGCCTATCAAATTTTATTTGACAAAAACAAGCAACATGCCTGAATATGGTCATGATGACATCACATCATGACCATATATAGGCACATCACGACTATATATTGTCATACAACAGATTTTTTATGTCACAGCTTAAGAATACTGTTCAAATGTTCTACCAATTGAGCAATGACTCTAGGGTGATATTCTGGATTGGATTTTCCTATTAGGACACAATATCTTTTTCTTGTGATATTGAATAATTCAATGAACAATTTAAGGCACTGTATAGTTAAAGTGTAGATATCATGGGGATTATAATATATACAAAATTTAATTGAAACAACTATAATGTTTAATTTGATTAATTTAGGGATTGCAAATTTCCTCAAAACAATCAATTGAGAATGGTTAGGTTGGAATAACATGCAGTAATTGTGATGGAATATGAGAGAATATAATGGTAAACTTGAATGGAGGATGTAAAGAGATGGAATGAATGATGTGGATGAGATAGATAACGCGACGTGTACTCACTCAATCCGAGGCCTTGCAAGAAATAAGTCATACTCTCTATCAACTTCCTTGGCTATAAAAAACAGGAAAAGATGAGATACAGAAGATAATGATTAATCTAATGGTTAGTGTTGCAAGCCTTACGCCAGTCAATATACGTGGCACAGACAATTCAAACCAAATCGTGTTTCAGAGATAATGGCCAAAACATGCTGGAATGTCAACATTTTTGAAATCTATTTTACTGCACTAAACTAACCTTTATATATTCTATACATCATGCTATGCTCTTATTTTCCCCATTTTGAATGGTAAAACAAGAATTTTTTAACAATTTGGTGATGGTTTCTGCCTAAGAACTGCCCAAAATCATAAATTTTGAAGGCTGACTTCTCAAATATTGTTCTTTAAACAGCTGTATGTTTAAACTCCTGTAACTTCCTAACGAAATGTATTAATTATGTATAAATTATCGTCTTTAAATAGCTGAATGTTTAAAAGCTTGTAATTTCATAAGGAAATGTCAGATTTAAATTATTCTTTTACCATTTTATAGCTCTTATTTTACTGTATAACACTCTGTATAATTTTTGCAAGGAGCGACTGGTTTGACTTGTCTTTGCCATATATAAAACTGGAGCAATGCACTGTATCTTCCTTTCTTTCTTTATTAATATCCAACTCAGCAAAGCTGATTTTCAGGGGAATCATCATATCATAGCCATTTATCAGGATAGTGCTCATTACCAACCATAGAAGGATACATTGTTTAAAGCTGGACCAACCAAAAAATGTGAGTTTAACAACAAATATAAAAAGCAGTATCACAGGCATGTTTTGATTTTATTTATTATTCCAACATTAAAGCATCAACATCAGTTTCAATAAAGCAAGAATTTGGTGTAGTTGTTAGAAAGGATCAATAAAATTTACCTCTTACATATTTCATTAAATTCAATCATGGCACATAGAAAAAAAGGATTTTCTAATTCAGGTTCCATTGTGGATATGTTATGCAAATTATTCTGCTAATTTTAATATATTGATGAAGGGAATGATTTGTGTCTGATAGGATTGCTATAAATTTAAACTACAGACCTGGAAACTTATTTTCCATTCCAATTACTCTCTTAGCAATTTGAAGGTGAATATTGTTTGTATGTAGTCATATACGGCACCAGACAACCCCATAAATATTTAGGCTATCCTGAAGGATCTTTAAACTTACATCTTCCTCTTTTATGTCCCCGGCAACATCTTCTGCCTTCAGTAAGTTGCTAAGCCTCTTGTCATGCACGTGGCTCCACATTTTGTCCTGAAAATTGATAATTGATTCCAAATGGATTAAATACTCATTGTACCAGTAGATAAATCATATCAATTTCCAAATATACTGTTTGAAGGTTTGCATGGCGAAGAAATAATATAATAAATGCTTGCGGTACACCACAGTTAATTTCCAAGTAAATATTCAATAATACTAATGGAAGTTAAATAATTTTTTATGTTTGTCCTATTTCAAATTAAATATGTTGCAGTTCGAGATTTGGGCTAGACCCCTGGGGACCCTCTCCTGCCACAGTCCAGTACAAACGTAATGTAATGGATACATCTTCTTATTCTGCCCAACTCTAAAAATCTAACTAAGCTAAAAATCTGGATTCACTTGGCTAAACATTCCCTTGGCTAAATGCTCAGCTAAAACATAAAATATATAAAAACATTTAAATAAATCAATCAATCAACCAATTAATAAATGGAAACTCACAAAATATAGTTTAAATAAATAATTGATTAATAATATTATAGAGTACTACAGTGTTACGTCACGATACCATGTGGTACTACTCCGTTGCTATCGGCGACATAAAATGCGTTCAACTGGAATCATTGTCTCTACTGACAAACCACTGATCCCAAATTGCAACGTAATTATAAGATGTTATATCTTAATTTTTCTTTAATTTTTATTGATAATGAAATGTGTGTTTGATAACTAATATAATGCGAGCTTTTGTGTTTTTAGTACATTTTGATGGAAAAATATTAGATTTTAAAATGCCTATTCCAGAAAGCCTATGAAGTCATTCAGGTGTAATGAATAGTAACCAATGTCTGGTTGACAAGAGAGGGTGCCACCTGGCACCGACTGTAGTACTCTATGTTCACACTTACAACATCTTTAAGATGAGGTGAGCGGCTGCCGGTGACTAGTAGCATCGGTAACTTCAAACCATCCAACTTATCAATGATGTTATTACGACTGCAGGAACAAAATAATTTTTTAATGAAGGAGAATAAAACAGAAAAAATAAAACATGAAACGCACACTCTCATCATAAATTAAAGCATTAAAAGTTTAATTTTTACATTTTTAATAGAAATTTTTAAAAGGGATGTTTATATTTATCATTATTTATTCTTGCATGTATTATGTTTTTTTTGTACTGTATATGCTGCCAGGAGAGGCATGTGACAGTAAATTTGTGTTGCTTTCTGGCAATCTGGCAGGTCAGCCATATTTTTATAGTTTTACTGGTGAAATAAATGATATATGATATATCATTATTCATGTAGGCATCTTTGATTTTTATAATAACAACTTAAATAGCACCTTTTCATTTAATAATAAAATCAATTTTCATATAGCCTTCTTAAAGATGTATTGTCCCTTGCTAATGTGAAAAAAATAAAAAAAATAAGTTTGAAATAAACTTGCTCATTTTGCAAATTATTAACTTGTGCATAGAAATTATTGAATTAAAAAAATGTGTACCCTAATTTTAATTATATTAAAAATAATAAAACACCACCAGTGAGGAAGTGTTTCTATCGTTTTTTGCTGTAAACTGATGGGTAGACATTTTTTAAAAACACTAATTTCTATATTCAAGTTGATAACTTTTATGTTACTTCAAAATGTGCAAGTTAATTTCAAAAATATTTTAATTATTTTTTTTATATTTAGCATGGGACAATACATCTTTAATATTAACATGAAACTTTCAATATGATTGGTTAAAATCTCTGCAATATGATTGGTTATTCTTCACATACATTGGTAATCCGCTAAAAATTGTACGTGATATTCTGTAAATATTTATTTATAATAATGTAAACAATTAATTTGGATATATAGAATCAAGAGGGCTTACATCACTTTCTTTGCAATTTGTTTCATATTTTCATGTCAAACTGAGGGTTACATGAAAGCAAGTTTTGAATATTTAAGCAAAGTTATTGCAACTGGTACTATAGTATATAAATAATTTGGATTAATTTAACATAATATAATAATTATAACATGTAACAAACGAGGCCTAATTTTTACTTTAATTTTATCTATTTATCACAACACATTTACCAAGGATTGTCAATAGCAAACATATAACTGTTGTACTTGTATGTGACAATCTCTTGCACAAGACAAACATATACACACGATGCTTTACACAAACTCAATGTCAATATGAGATTTTGGGAGTGGAATTGTTTTGGTCGTGAGAATTGAACCCAGGACCCTGGGACTAGAAGGCAAGCACCTTATCCACCAGCCTATTCACTTCCACTTGGCTGAGTGAATCAGACTAATTCTCGATTACACTGCTCCGGCTAATAATATTAATGGTAACAACCAACGTTGAATTTTTTAATCTACTTGATGCAACTTGAAGTAAATTTATTCAGAGTAATAACCTTAATAATGTCGGCAAATAGAACGTGTCATGGTTTCTTACAAGTGAGAAATGGACAATGAAAATAATAATAATCGCAAGCGCTTACTTGATAAAGCTATCGATGAAGAGATGAAGATTTCTGGAATTGATTCTCTTGTAGAGGTTCTCATGGTACTCCTGTACAACATCTAACTTGTCCTTTGAATGCTGCAAGAACAAAAAAAAAACAATACGCATTATTGATGTACAAAAAAATATACTATATAGGTGCATGAAAATGTTAGCCTTTTGAACCCTGACATTCTGTGTGCTACATGCCAGTGATCCTGGCTACCTGCCAGGGATTTATAGAAAGCAGAGAAAAACAATAAAATACACTTCAGAAGTTTAATATATAGTTTACATATACAGAAAAATCATTTATTTTACAATAACTACAATAAATTGCATTTTATAGACTTATTAATAGTACTAATTATACTGTACCCAATCCAATAAATTATTCAATCAATCAATCAATCAATCACCTTATTCATGCCAATTCAGTAGCACATGGCAAATTCTTCTCAAATAAAACATACAGTGTCATTATATTAGGCCAATCATATTCATATTGATAGATAGTAAATAGATTACCTTTTTGCGGTGGTACGGGTAACGCTCAAGTAAACAATACCACATGTGGGCACAAACATAGGTAATCTATGTATGAACTCAATTGCATAGTCATTCTGGACTGCAAAGTTTTTGCATTTCAATAGGTGTTTGTCGGCCTCTATATTTTTGGCTACAAAATAGCACCACTCCCCCACCTCCCATTTTATTGAACATACGTTGACTAACGAGATCTCGAATTAGTCATTTTCATAGTTGACTGAATCCGATGAAAACATTTCAGACATTTTAAGCCTGTTACTTACATTGCCTAGATGATGCCATAAGATGTAATTCTCGACCTTTGGATTCATTCCTTTGTCCATATTCCAAGCGGCAACCTATAACCAATATGTAATATTTTTATATATCAAACAGTATATAATATCCATTTCATCATCATTATCTGTCGGAGCTTGCTCAGGCTTCATTGATCCTGTTGTCGGTAAGTCTTCTGGAGGGAATCTGTAGCCTGCAAGCTGGTCGAATGGAGGTACGTCTGGGGTGACTAACAGTATTTACTCCATGCAAATGAAACCATAATGAAATATCTAGTAAAAAAAACTATCATAAAACCCCTTAAGATAGTAAATCAGGAGAGGATTTAGGGACGGGTACTGGAAATGAGTGTCCCGCCGACTTTTTAATTTATTCTTATTCTACATCTTGTAAGCTTTATAAAGTGATGGGTCATTTACTGAAATCAACTGCCTGTTGCCAAAGCTGTGAGTAAAAATATTATGGCTTCCTGTACAAAAGTATACAATAATGCCACATTCTTATGCTAATTACTTAGTTAACAATTTAGTGACAATATGCTAGTTTTGGGATGGTATGCCTTTATATGTATTCATATTCAAAAGACAAACCTTCTCATGTCCCCATTCAGTGAAGCTTGCAGAGGTAGCAGTGCATTCCAATAGCACCAGGGCTTGCACTCGCTCAGGATGAGCAATCTAAAACGAAAAACATCAAAAAGATAACAAAGAGTGTAAAGGAATGACAACTGCACGAGAATGGAGCGGCTGAAAAATAGCAGCCTGAAGCCCTGCGCAGACTATCAAATTTCATTGGACAAAAACAAGTGACATGCCTAAATATGGTCATGATGACATCACATCATGACCATATATAGGCACATCATGACTATATATGGGCATACAA
>NW_022705543.1:2402414-2451578 GCF_011630105.1 Anneissia japonica
GACAGCACATATCATGACCATATATAGGCACAACTTGACTATATATGGGCATACAACAGTTTTTTCTATTCTTATCTATTGAATTCATCATCATCATTATTGATACAACTACTTTTGATAATTCAATGCTTTCATTTCATAAGTGCATTAGATATTATTAATGTTATGCAAATTAATGTACAATATAAAGTATGCATTACAACTGGAAAATGTGATTTTATTATTTTGTCAGATTTTGATGGCTGGCAATAAGAAAATCAACAATACAGTGAAGGAGAACTAATGAATATTATTATTCTTTTATAGGATTTACAGTATCCGGAAAACTGCTCAAAGTGCTCTTTCCTCTTTTGTCATTATACAAAGAATCAATCATACACAACATGCAACCTCCTCCCCTCCCTGGGGAGTATTCCTAGTTATGCATGTAATCAGCACTACTAATTTCAATCCAAATCATTCTCCTACTAGGAACCCATTTATACTCCTGGGTGATGGGTGAAGAAAGGCAAATGCAGATTTGTCTTGCCCAAGGATACAAGCATGGTCTCAAACCCACGACCTTCCGATTGAAAGTCGAATGCCTTACACACTGTGCCACACCCTTCTACCAAACTTAAGAACACTATGACTAGAATATGAATAATGATAGAATTAAAACTGCATTTTTTTTAAGAATCCACAATAAGAATGTGATAATCGTTAAGATTCAGTACAACACTAGACTACAGGTTGTCCCTCCCAATTGGTGGCCTTGGGATTCAGTCTCTAATACAGTGGGTTGGCTTTGTATTAAAAGATTGAAGATCGTCATTTGGTTCTTTAAAGAAATTGTCTTGAATTAGAAGGGGTCTCAGAATTAGAGGGTCTCATATTGAAATGGGGGGGGGGGGTACATGGTACTGAGCAAGCGACAGAAACTCTGGTTTGTGGATGAAAGCAAAACTCACAGCAAATCTTAGTAGAACGTTAGATCCAGCGCCCTCACCAAGTCCAACAAAGGTGTGCTTATCTTGAAATCTACAAAAAAAAAAAAAACAACCATAGAAAATGCTATTAATGCAAGATGTTATTGATTTTAATGCATTGTCGTCATCGTCATTGTCTTCATCCTTGCCATTGTTATCATCGATTTCATTATCATCATATTACTACTAAAATATATTATTATTTATCATAGATGCTCAACAAATTAAGGCTCATTATTGTATGTCTTTAACTCATTGGAAATACTGTATGTGCATTAGCATACAAGCAATGGATAATACACCAGTCCATGAATAATTACCAGACAATTATAAGCTTTTATATACATTACAATAGTCATCTCTGTTCATTAGCATTTATGTGTTAAGAGATATAACCCACCACTATCAAATTTAGCATTATTACAATGTCATATAATAGTCATTAAATTACAGGCTCATGCATAAATTGATGCTATATTGTTTTTCTCATCAGGTGATGTTTTGAGAACTTATATTTTTATATGCCAAGAATAACAAATTATACTACACATCTAATTTTATACAGCGGAAACAAACAAGTTATATATAGCTTGTCATGTGTGCATATATCATGCAAGATTTTATAAACTATCTAAAATTCTAAATATTTTGTGAAACTATTTGTTTGACCATGTATATTTTGTTAATGATTTGACATGTTATATATAGTATTACCATGCGACTACAACGTGTGATATTATCATGTGAGTACAACACGCGATATTTACCACATGACTACAACACATCATATTACAATGTGACTACAACACGCAATATTCACATGTGACTATGTGTGATATTCACATGTGATATTACCACATGACTACAATAGATGATTTTATCATGTGACTAAAATACATGATATTACAATTTGATTAGTGATATTACCATGTAACACATTTAAACAAAACATGGGTCATGTGACTTTAGCTAATAGAACATGTGAAATATTATCATGTGACTATAAACATATCAATCATCATGTGCTTATATTGTCATGGAACCAACAATTTCTGATTTACTGTCTTACGGCCAATTTTACAGTTTATACTGTAGTTATGTATTGTAATCATGAATCTACAGTAATATTAAGATTTCTAAAGTTGTTAAAGAATTTCTCTTTCATACTAACTACATAAGGAATGGCTCTGTAATTTACTATGTTGCAGAATAATTTATGAATGTTTTTGAAGTCCCTGGATAGGACTTAAGGAACTGATTCATAATATACCTTCATAGAGAGACCTGAATCACAACCCTGGATCATTGCATGTTTCCTACCACAAATGACAAGATCGCCGTTTGATGGACATCAAGGTCACATGTACAGGAAGGGAAAAGCAGTAGGCTTATCCACTGATTTAGGGCTTTTCTACAGCTAATGACCACCAAGGTCCGAGGAAAAGGAAGGGACAGGCTAAGACCATGAAGGTATCCGATACGAAGGTTGCAGACTTTTCTTTAGCTTTGCTCAACAAGGTCACCGATAGGGGACAGGCAATTGGTTTAGGCACAGCTGGGACTACAGACTTTCGTGGCTAATGGACTGCAATGTTACTAGAAGGGAATGCAGTAAGCTCAGACTCAAATCACAAACAGCTCATTCAATTTCCTGAAAGATAATTCCCAAATTACTGTAGCCAGTACATTTTGTTGATCATGTACCATTTTCATATTAGGCGATATTACTGCTTAACCCCAAACAGTTTCAATTGGAATTCCAGCTTTGTCAGAAAATCCCAACATTATCCTAACAACTCCCTAAATCTTTTAATGATATACACTATCACATTTTACTTCCATCCAGTTAAACCCATCACCTAAACTTTATGTACTGTACTTTTCTGCAAAATGGCTATGCCCTTAATGTTCTGGGTTTTAGAATGGAAACACTATTAAAGCTGATGCATTTACAGTAGACCTATCTGGATAATACAGGCCCATCTAAAGAATGGGCCCATTTTCAAGTTGAAGGGTGTGGGTTTATCTATAACTATTATATACACTATAACAGGAAGTGTAGTGTGATAAGTATATTTAATAATAGTAACTTTTCATAGATCAAACCCTACCCATGAACAGAGAAGCAAATCATCAGTAGTGTAGCAAAAATATTTTTATAAAAATTTTTATTGAAAAATAAAGCATTCTGCACTAAGACACAACATTATGCAAAACACAAGTATGCTGGAATTTGAATATATTAACTTTAATGAGAATAGGTATTTTCATTGGAACGACGACATAGTAATCACCATTAACTCCATCCAAATTTAATGAAACATACAGATCAAATTTCAATCGTTCATTTCGCTGTCTCTATTTATTCATTCAATAAATTACAAATATTGCGATTGTTGTATGAAGACACCTTAAAATGGAAAAAAAAAATGAATTTCAGAAACTTAGAATATTTATAACTATCCCCATAAATGTACAAATTAGATTTGTAATCATTTGCATACTGCTACAGAGTATTGCTTATATGGGCTAGGTTCAAGGTGGCACGTATATATGTAATACATATTTACTACGGTATCTATTTTTATTACTGAAAATATGTGTCCTTAATGTTCAATGTATTATATATTCTCCACTATTTAAACATATAAATCATTTTTTTTTTGTTTTGAGATGTTCATAAACCCTATGAATTATAGGTGTGCCATTGTTCATAATTTACGTAAGAGAAATTCAACACTCCAGATTAAAGATTAATGATAGCACAGTTGTACATTAAAAGAAACATTAGATTTAATTAGGGTCAAATTTTGTTATATCAAAAGCTTGTATTGTGGAAAGTCAATTTAGAATTTCTTTACTGTCTCAAAAATTGCCATTAGACATAAAAGAAGATATCGTCAAAAACTAATTTCTTAGAAAATATAACTAAACTAAAAATTATTATAAATAAAGGTCCATTTACACTGAATCCGGATTTTCGGATCGGAAGGCCTACCAAATCATCAGCAAATCGAATCAGTGTGTAAGAATAGGGATGCTGACATTCAGCGGATTGAAATCTCGGTCTGAATTTCGGTTCGGATCCAATGTGAATGTAGCTTTCTGGCTCATCCTCTTTTATTACCTTCTGTTCAAACATTTTCAAGATTGTAATAGTTAAATAAAAAAGCCTATTACGGTAGGCCCATTATGTTTTATATACCAGAACTTAGTTTTTAAATAATAATTGTAATATTAAAATTGGCACAAGACCACACTACTTCCTTGGTAAATATAAATTTGATTTGAATTTAATAAATCACAATTAATCTAAAAAATCACCAAAAAAGAGGATAAAATAGGATACACACCACTACCACTTAGAAATATCAATTAACAACATTTATAACATTAGATTATGATAGAAGAACTGAATAAAATACAAATAATCACAACATTGATCTATGAAAATATGCCTGATATGACAACAGATAGGAAATCATTTCTCAAATAAATTATAAGAAATCAAAGGTACCTAAAGACTAACATATCAACATGGCGTGGAAGCAGATGGTTTCAGGTAATTGGAAGAATATCTTGTCATGATTAATTATTTTATTATTACATTAAACAGGTGTTAGTATAGCATCTTCTCTGACCTTGTATCTCTCATACACCTGGCGACAGACAACAAAATAGATGACATATAATAATGCATTAGCAGTATGCTACTACTGTAGAACATTATGTTATAAATCTATAAATAGGTATTTAATTAGGGGTCAGCAATATTGTTTATTTCTATCAATGGTTGGTTTCTATCTGTATTTGTGTGCAATAATGTTTGGTTCTATTGGTGGTGGCTTGCAATAATGTTTACTTCTATCGTTGGTTGCATGCAGTGATATTTGCTTTTATATACCGCATAGATTCCAGGTATCTGATTGGTTAAAAAGCGTGTACTGGTAATAACTTCAACCATTACTTCTATGACTGCTTTTTTTCCCATATCGCGATGTAATCTCTAGGCCCCACTTATAACATCGCTGTGTAATTTATGATACGCACAGACATTAACGACTGCGACCTCTACTACAAGGGAGATTGGCCCTTTGACCATGTCACAGATCAGGAAGCAGACAATAAACAAACATGGCGGCTGGTCGGTTCAATCTCCTGCATCAAGAAGTACACCATGTAGCACCAAATTGCACATTAAATATGTCTTGTCAATATTCAACAAATATTGCACGACGATGGGTGCTGTTGAAATTGAAGAAATGAACAAAGAAGCGCTAGACACACTCTTGGGGAAATTCTACCTAGCTAGTACTCTCCCGAAGCAGTTTTAGCCATCAATTTTACCAGTAAATATAACTGACCAACCAGTGAAAATTGTGTGTTGGTAGGATAAAAAAGCACTTATTAGGCCTAGGCTGGCCTTTTTCAATTAAAACAAACATCATTTCAGTGCAGGCCTAGGCTATGATCATTTATTATTGTTTTTTGGAGCCCATGAACTTTACTTATAAGTGGCAATACCTCACGTTGTGTGCGCTTAGCTGACTCTATATGGACAAATTTATCAGGGTCAAATTGAGACAAGCTTCGCTTCTATTTTTTATCCTAATTAATTAATTTTAATGTTGTCCACTTTATTTATCATTTGATGTATTTATTAATTAATTGAATAAATGTTAATTGAATTGAACTAGCCTACAGTACTGTAGGCCTACATGCTAGGTAATATCTTCATTACTATTTTAGGCCTTGTAGAAGCTATGTATGAGGATATAAAACAAATATTGACTACTACAGGTTCAGGGAACGGTGAAATCTATTGCCCCTCGGTGATGTGGAGACCATACAGTAGCCTTTCTTCTTTGGGCCGCTCAGGAAGATAGTACGCTACGGTCTCCACATCACCTCAGATTTTACCGTTTCCCTCATGAGCAGTCAATATTTTGTATACTATCAGCGGTTATGTGTAATAATATTTGCTTCTATCGTGGTTTTTATTTATCAGTGGTTGTGTGCAATAACCTTTTGTTCTATTTTCTACAGCTATAATTCATGTACTGTGTAATCGTAGGTTTGCATTTTAATTCTGAGGGTAGGCTATCAAATCGTTGACAGAGTACTATTCCGAAATCATACGCTAATTTAGGTTACAGTATAGAAAATTTACTATTTTCAAATTTGCATATTTAGCATGTCCTCAGTATCTTCAAATATTTCTAGGTTTGTTAATAAAGAAGTCTACAATGCATTTAATCTGAGTTCTATCACGTTTCACTGCTAATTAATCAAGTTATCCCAAGTTCTCCCTGTTTCAGTTTCAGTGACCTTTTTTCCTGATTTCATTATTATTTACATAAATCAAATTGAGTAGAAACTTGGGATAAAGCTGCAAAACCTATTTAATGAACGAGTTGACAAATCCCATGATCATGATAAGTGTTAACATGAACAATATCATGTATAATATTTACGATTTGTTGACAAAAATGATGGTGAATTGATGATGACTTAATGAAGGGGATAACGATAACTCACTTAAGATATAATGATAGTAACAATGATAATGATGATACAGATGACGATGACAAAGATACGGATGATAAAGATACGAATGACTACAGTTTATATATCATGATGATATCATGACAATAATAATGATAGAGATGATAATGATAAGATGATGAAAACGATGAATATGATATAGATGAAGATGATACACAATGGTTCTTTTGCCTTCACTGATTCGCAAATTATTTCACAATAACTGCGATCATTGGAAGTTAATTGCAAATCAGTACAGAGTGCATGGCAGGCCTCCGATGCTGATAATCCACGGAGTTAATATTACAGTACGGTACAAACAATCTGCATTTGTCATTAACACCATATATGGCTTTGCAGGCATCACCATCAACTGCCCAGGTAACATATGATGTGAAGAATTAAAGCAAGTACGGGATATAACACATTCACGCAGAATTGGCTCCATCCAACATGTGTTACCACTTGCCAATTCCCTTGCGTACAAATTGAATATTAAAATTTAAAGCTTGTTGTGCAATGCAGAGATGTGAAACACTTGGAGAAGAAAGTAAAGGAGCACTTTTTATTTCTATTTCTATTATTATTATATCATGATTCATAATAATAATACTAATAGTTGTTCTTTACTACTGTATTATAGCATGGATGTTGTTATTGGCTATAATTTAAGAGCATTCTTGAAGAGGTTGCTTGAGAGGTCACAAGTCACACACACACTGCATGTTTATGTATGTTTTGATGATCAGCAACTTGAATTATGGATAGCCAGGGACCTCCCATACTCAATGAAGGGGTTACTGATAACCAGGGACCTTGCATAAAAGGGGTAATTGATAACAAAAGTTCTCACAGACTGAAATAAGACTATTGAAATGGTTTTCCAGAGAATATGATCTAAGAATACGGCATTAAACTAGCTGTACATTGTTTGATTATTATTATTATTATAATTCATTAATATTAGTTTTTTATCATTTACCATTGACTAATAAAAAATAGTATTTTTTTTTTTTATAATTTACCATTGATTTAATAAATAGTGTTATATACATTAGTTTCAAAATAGCAAACAGTACTGAAATGAGCAACTTTGCTCTGTATGTAAAGATTTTGTTTAAATCTCTCAATTTCCTTTAATAATACATTTACATCAAATAATATAAGCGCATAATATAATTACTTTCCTGGGCATTAGCAACACTAGCATTTGTATCATTATTGATTGTTAACATAATTGTGAAAATAACTCAACTCCCTTGGAGGTATTTCTAGTAGCTATGTATTTTTTCTTAATTTACAAATTGAACCAGAATCAATTATCATGTTCTCTTTACTCGTTCAAAAAACGTCGAAGAAAGCTGTGCTTTTTTTCTGGCGAAGTTAACAGTAGCTTACACAACACACACAGAGGCTTTTACTTTGGATTGTGTCCAATAGCTAATAAGAAGCACATTGCCTAAAAATAATCAAAAAAAAAAATTTAAAAAAATCACCAAAGTTTATTTGGAGCAGACAACTTACCCTAGTTGCTCAAGCAGATATGGAACCTCATCAGCTAGTTGTTGCATTGTGGGATACACATACCTGAACAAGGTAAATAAAAACAGCAATTATCAATAAAAGCACAAAATAAATTCCACTACAAATGCTACCATTTATTTAACCTTCAAATTCCTTAGCAAAGAAAAAGATATTTATATTCAATTAAATTGCAGGTAATTAGCATTTTTATCCACAAACTAAAAATAATGAACAGTTTTTACCATATTCTGAGCTGTCATTATTTATTACTAAGTTGTACTATATCCATCAGGGCATAGGCTGGGGGAGGGGATACAAGGTGCACCCCCGAATTCATTCCACTAAGTGGCTTAAAATACTAAAAATGACCACCAACTTACATTGGAACAGCAATTTAATGCCACATTTTTGCAACACTACCCCCACCCCCAATGCCGAAATCAGTCTACGCCCTGGTGATATAAAAATGGAACATTACTGTAATATAAAAACATTAGATAAAATTTAGAGTACAATATAAGCCATTATAACAAAATTGACGAGAAGGATGATAACTTCCTTTGGAATTGTATAGGCCTAGTTCCTGGCTGCGATGGCTTCCTGACTTGGGTTGAGTAGCTACCGCCATTCATAATATATAGTAATTTGCTATGTGGAAGCCATCATTATGCCTATACAGTACTCATGAGTCTGATTTTACAGATTTTATACGCATGTCTAGCCAGGAGTAATATACACCAGTACGTGGGTAACTGCTGTAGTTTTGGCTCCAGAAATTGCGGACAGATTTTTTTTTTTTTAAAAGCCCTACAGCTGTCCGAAAGAAAGTGCCACCTAGGATGTCTTTAAGGGACTGGGGACAAACCATTGGTGGGCATAAATGTTTAAGATGGTAAAAATGGAAATTTTAAACCACAACAATAGGAAATACAATCAATTTGGTTAGATCAACTAATTATCTTAGTTTTAGTAACGACCTCGAGGGGTGTCCAATGACAGGAGAGGATCAATGCTTGCAAACAGGAGAGAGAATGGATTTCCCCTCTGACAAATATTGTTTGAGTATGACAAGCGGTTATACTGATCTGTACTTTGCATAGGTTCCATGATTTATGGTGCGAAGTGATGAGTTATTAGTATGAAGATTTTTTTCATGATTTTGAAATTGAAATGTATGACAAGCAGTTATACTGATCTGTACTTTGCATAGGTTCCTTGATTTATGGTGCGAAGTGATGAGTTATTAGTATGAAGATTTTTTTTCATGATTTTGGAAATTGGAAAAGTATGACAAGCGGTTATATTGATCTGTACTTTGCATAGGTTCCTTGATTTATGATGTGAAGTATTATTAGTATGAAGACTTTTTTTTTCATGATTTTGAAATTGAAATGAAATAATTAAATTTTGATACTGATGTGTTTGCCATTGACACAATGCTACACTGATTTAATAGCAGTTAATATTAACTAACAACTTCCTCTCTCCCTCTTAATCAATAGTCAGAAGCAGATGGTTTCACCTTTTAGAGAACTTACAGGTTCTGTACAACAAGAGTGTTGCACCAGCAGTTTTGAATCCATACTTTAGCTAGTTAACAAGTGTTATAAAGTACAGTATGATAAGAGAGTACTCAGGTAAAGCAACCAAACAAAAACACATTTTTTTTTAGGTACAATTTCCAATGGTGACAATACACTCTTCTTTAAACCACCATATGAAATACAGGACAGATATGGCAAATGGCAACTGCGGTTGCAGGTTAAAAATTATGATGAAAAATAGTGCTTATTACGACTTTCTTATTGTGTATCATTACAGTATCAGCCAGTAGTTTTAATACAGAAATAAGCTCCCAGCGGGAGGGTGGGTCTATGCCCCATACTGCCTTATTGTACAGGTATAATTTTTACTAAAAATAAAGTATCTACATGGGGAATCGGTTATCAGCAAATGTGTGGTATTTACTGTAGTAACTTTTTAGTGAACTTTCTAGGACAGGTCTTATATTCATTTTTATCTTTAGCTTATGACTCATTCCATCATTGCTCCATACTGGATTACTTGATCTTACATGGTTAACTGCTAGATAACATAGCGTCTAGCCCCCGGAGGGAGCATAGATAACATAGTGTCTAGCCCCCCGAGGAGGCATAGACACAAAAACCATGGATTTTAGCCTAGTGGTTACCATTGCACAAGTGGGAATGCATGAAAAGAGTGATGGTTATCCATACAACACAGAAATATGCTTTGGCCTCTAATTACTAAAAAATATATATCTAGACCCCCTCCTGGATTTGAACTGTCAATGTACTTAAAAATATTAAATGCCATAATTGCTTGGTGACATTAAGATGAAGTGAATTCAACTTGAATTATTAAAATATCAGTAAACCTGTGGAAAGCTTATTAAATTATCACCAAATCGAGAGAGTTTTGAGCAGAAAAGGATCAATACATCAAGTGGAGTATTGTCATTCAATTTCCTACTGAGACACAATGCTCGAGTGTTGCAGAGGATGTAGCTCACAGTTATTCACATAATCAATCCGGTATTATCATCCTCATATTTGCCTTTAATTGGAAATTATGTTTCAATATGCTCTGGGACAGTTCAGGCATTTAATAAATATTACTAACATTTCATGCTTTTATGATGATATTTTAATCTTCTCATTTTCTTGTAATAATAATAACGGTGTTATTATAAATAATGAAATAATTACCGGTAATGTGGATAGTAATCTTTCATGGTTGTCATAGCGAGGGAAATGAATTGAGATTTCATTGTTTGTACAGTATGAGGATATTAGATAAAATAATTAACACGTTAGTGAAATGGTAGATAAAATTATCTGATGGCGGAATAATTGGCAAGCATTTACAGCAACTAGATTTTGAGGTATAGAGTATTCAAGAGGTTAACAACCTATTACCCAATATATAACACACAAACACAGGTTGACAAAAACCCAGATTTATTTCACCTGATTTCATAGCATTTTTTGTTAAATTAAAATAACATAGTACCGTAAATAAATTAGGGGTGGGCATAATAATGGGTTAGAGGGATTTGTGAATTCTTTATTTAATGTATTTATTTGTTTATTTATTTATTACAAATCAGTTACAGATAAAATATTGACCAGGAACATAACAAGAGATAACATGGGCTAAGGTCCTACCTGTACACACCAAGTGGTCATCCTGTAACCCCTGACCAATAACAATTACGATAAATTAAATAAAAATATCATGTACATATAAAAAATAATAAAGAATTAATGAGAAAATAGTAAATGGTAAAAGATAAAAATCATCCATTCATTGCTCAATAAAGCAGTTAAAATGTGTAGTTTTTAAAAAGAAATAAGGTTTGTTTAGGAACGGTTATCAAGAGGTTATATTTCTAACAGTGAGGGCCACCTGATATAGAATATGCTTATGGTATACAGAAAGTTCATGGAATATAGCGCAACACTACTCTGCTGTCTGATATACACTCTCAAGCTAAGCACTCACTATCGGGAACGCAATGCTACGACATGTACGCAACAAATCTGTTCAGACTGCACACCAACTGCTCACAGGGAGAGGAGTAGGTTTCGTCAGACGACGGCCATACGATGCAGTGTCTGCCTAGCTTTACTTCTTGAAATGTAACTTACCCGTCTTTTAGGGGCTCTGCATTGTCTTGTTGTCCAGGAGCATTGATATGCACAAAGCACATCTTGGTAGCCAAACCATGGGCTACAGGCTGGGAAATCAACTTCACATAAGATGAATCTAAAGAGGGAAAAACCACAAATAATATGTATTATGCCAAACAGAAAGACGAATGTGGTATGGTAATTTATAGCGTAAATATAGTGCACAAGATCCAAGGACATGCCAAACAATGAACTTAATCCCTTTTCTATGTGACGATCCCTTTGACAAGACAAATACATCACACATAATTGTATTCATGTTTTCTCTAACAAGTGTTTTCATAAATATGAACCCAGAAAATAAACTACTGTATTCTGTTGAAAGGTTGTTATACTGTGTCAACTGCTAAAATCCCATTCAATTATGAGTCACCTTTTCACGAAGACAACCATAAATATCTACATATGTATGTGTGTATATTTTGGAGATAGTGTCAGTTATACCATTTGATGAATAAAGTATCCTGGGCAAGGGGTATGACAAACAGCAAACTTTAATCACTTTTCTATTAAAGGTTCAATCACCAACAAACACAAAATGCTAGTCTGGTTATGAGGTTTAATCAAGTTTTTTTTGGTTGTGAGAAAAAAAAAACCATTCCTATTCGTGCAGGAATTGAATCCATGGATCTGAGATTAAACCAGCAACCCAGGAACCATCAGGGCAATCAATTACCAATACCAGTGTTTGTTAAATTTGTGGTTACATTTATTATATTTCAGATGACATACTATTAAAATACAATGTTAATTTGCCATTGATAGCATTTGCAGTATAAAAAATATTGTATTAAATCAAGTACCTTTATAATAAATTATAAATCCAGTTAACAGGTCAATGAACATTTGGCTACAGTAGATTGTTGTTGCAAATGGACTAGCTAAATTTGTCAGATCACTGATAAAATTAATGAACTAAAGAAAAAGTGAGCCATCAATTCTCTAACAAACACAAAATGCTAGTCTGGTTATGAGGTTTAATGAGTGGAGTTTTTTTTTTTGGTTATGAGAAAAAAAAAAACCATTCCTATTCGTGCAGGAATTGAATCCATGGATCTGGGATTAAACCAGCAACCCAGGAACCATCAGGGCAATCAATTACCAATACCAGTGTTTGTTAAATTTGTGGTTACATTTATTATATTTCAGATGACATACTATTAAAATACAATGTTAATTTGCCATTGATAGCATTTGCAGTATAAAAAATATTGTATTAAATCAAGTACCTTTATAATAAATTATAAATCCAGTTAACAGGTCAATGAACATTTGGCTACAGTAGATTGTTGTTGCAAATGGACTAGCTAAATTTTTCAGATCACTGATAAAATCAATGAACTAAAGAAAAAGTGAGCCATCAATTCTTTTTTTGGCTATTTTTACATTTTACTCTTGTCATTCATTATGCTCTGTCATTCCTTATGATATATCGGTTCTTTACAGCCCATTTTATATTCAGAAAAAAACATTTAAAAAAAAGTAGTAGTTGAAGTATAAAGCAATGTCATTATGCCTGGGAAAAGCTTTTAGTTTCAATTAAAGGAAGAAATTGTCTAATGGTATTGATAAAAACTAGAACATTAAATTGCTGATTTAAAATTATCAAATACTTACAATGACACAAATATACTCTACTTTCAACTTTACTTTATTGACATCTATCAAACATAATGATGGTCAAATTGTAAAAAAAAAAAAAAGATATTAAATGAGATATTTTAAACACGCACATAAAAGGAAGTAAGGTGGTCGACATCTACTGGATGTAACAACGAACATGGAGACATTCCATTGTGTCCGGGGAGGTCAGCCGCGAGAGGCTGATATCCACCAGACGCGTGATGGCATGTAGCAGTGCAAAAACCAAATCTGAAACTCCCGGAGCCAAGTCCCCACGTGGACCATGCAGTACCGGAGTAACTGCCATCGCACCCAATCAGTCCAGCAAACAACTGCATCTAATAATACCACTAAAGAAGAGCTAAACTCCAAAAGCGTCTCTTATTAAAAAGGCCTGATTAATAAAAAGCATAACTGGTTTAAGAATTATCGTAATCTGATGAAATACAATATTAAAACATTAATACTGTTGAATGTTTATTAAGAGATTATTATGAAAATCCCATAATTGCATTTATAGTACCAGCAATTTAATGACATATGCAAAAGAAAACAGAAACTGTTTTAATTCAATAGTCAATATTTAATGTGCCTGTTAATTGACAAGTCAATATTTTCTTTTTCCAATGTTCAATTAGTATTGGTGCCAAAGACAATTATGGGTCCCAGGTCACTATGATAGTTACTACCAGACAATTAACAAATACGCATTTTCATTTCAAGGCAATTAGGGATACCTGTAAATTCAATGACATTAATTTTTTTGATATAGTAACATAATACTAATAGTACCATCCACATGGCTATCAAAACAAATAATTTTGCCCTGCAATACCTGTATACAGGCAAAGCAAACAAACTGACCTGGTAGGCCTATGAACGATTTAAATGGTAACAATATAAAATATGGAATAAAATATATCTCATAAATTAAAATGGCCAATTAATTTCCTACATTAAATATTTTAACAAAAAATTAATTATGGTAAAGTATATTTTGCTAATTATTTGCTTGAATTATTATAATTTATATACACAGCATTGCTGTCATTATGAACCTATTGTTTCCTTGGTCATTGGATACTGAATCAATAATTTGGTTGGGAAGGATGTGTGTGTAGCAATTAACAGGAGGTTCTAGGCTGGGAGTACTTACCACACACTGACCATTCTCAAACATCTGTTAATGGGCTGTGAATGGATTCATTCAATGTTTCAGTTCTACAGTAGATATATTTCATGGCTTATAATTAAAAAATAATTATATAATCAAAAAATAATAATTATGTATCTTGTACCTTGTATGTTGTTGTAAGGGGTTAATTCAAGGTCAGTGTGTGGTTCGTACAGTACCGGTACTCCCAACCTAGAACATCAATGGAGGCGAGTCGAATGGCTGAGTGCTTAAGGCAGGGATTCCACAACATACAGTAGCCATATTATCGGTGCTGGTTTGAACGGCATGCTTGCCTATTCTGGAGGTGGAAGAAGTCTTCTCGGATAACCCAGCTAACAATATTACATTCTACGAACATTATAATAACGTTACAGTTTGGTAACATTATTACATTATTTTGTACAACCATATGTGCGTACTTACAGTATAACCTAATTTTACGTCACAATGTTTAAACGTTTTTACGTTGTGTGAACGTTACTTGTGACATATCTAACCACAATGTTCACGAATGTTGTAAGAACGTTTGGTGTTTGCTATGAAGGACTATAAATAAACCGTAGGTCTAATGTACACAATTGGCTCATGTGCCCTTTAAAGATGAGATTCAAATTCAAATTTCAAATTAAATTTCAGGAAAAATATAACAAAAACATGATGTTCCCTTCCTATCAAGTGGCTCTCCTGACAGCATCATTACAAATTATTACAACAAAAAAACATTTTTAAATAAGAAAAAAAAATAAAAAAAATAAAAAATAAAAAAAAAAAAATAAATAAATAAAAAATAAAAAATTAAATTAATAAAATAAAATACAAAAAAAATTTAAAAAATAGAAAAATAAAAATAATAAAATAAAATACCAAAAAATAAATAAATAAAAATAAAAAATGAGTAGGGAGTTAAGACGGTGTACTGGTCTACACAGCACCTGTTGTGGACAGACAAGGGAAAGTACTGTAGTTCGCACAAGTTCACCGGGTAGCAGACATGAAGAGACCCTTAGGGGAAAACAGATTCACTGTACAAGCTAATCCACGCTTTGAGACTGTGGTGTAAAGTGTTACTGTACATAAAATCCAACTATTATTATTAAGCACAACCTGTTCAAGTCTTACTTTACATGGTGGTTGTTGTTTATAATCATATGTACCTATATTATAAAATGACGATAAACAGAATTAGGAAAATTGAAAAAAAACAATAAATTTATAAGTAAACTATCATCAGGTTTTTGTCTACCCAACAATATATATGACAATATTTGAATAGCATTGATTTTATGAAGTGTGAAAGGTGACTAAATTAGAATCTAATATTTGCTTAAGCTGCCCCTGACCATTCTACGGTAAATAGTCTATTATATGCACTTGTCAGGTCAAACAAATAAAAGAAATGGAAAAACGAGTCCAACATTAAGTGTCCAGTGATGTGTATAATGAAGCTGTATATAATAAATGTAAACTTTAAAGAATCATAAATAATGGAACTCAACCCATCACAATGGTTATAACACATGAAACTCTGTGGTTGACTCACATCCTCTCTAGCTCAACACCAATGTACTGTAATATTGTTATTGATCTAGAGTACATATTATTTCAACTAGTGTACATACTCCATTTTGTTTCCAACAAAGGTTTTAAATGCACATAAAGCCAATTCAATCAAACGGCTGTGAACCACCCACACGCACACTAAAGTATTTATTTCTAAGATATCAAATCTAAACTAAATTATTTATGATCGTAGAATTGTTAATATTTAATTTATTATTATAATTATATAACCAAATATATCTATTTCTGTTCTAAGTTCTGAATTACAGATTGTCATAATCATGAAAATCCATAAATCTGCTAGCAGAAATTGTAGGGTATGCAAATGAAGCGTCCATCAGTGGGCGAGGAAATGTTATTTATCTTTCTTATTTCATTTGAAAGAACAAAGTAATTAAATATTCTTAAAATAATTTCCAAGAATATTAATTCACAAGACAATATAGTGTTTTGCTTCTGGAAACAAATATTGATTATTGTACAACCTACCTTACAGTTAAGTACATTTTAGTATTAGTGATCATCCAATTGACGTTACTACCGCATGGCACACAATCAATTAAACATAGAGACCTCTATACATGCACTATATATAATAACTTGATATATTATCATTAATAGGTCATCATTATAGCATAGGACAATTAAAATATGAGCTACAAATTAGGTGAACTCACTTTTAATATTCTTACAGTTGAAATATGACATTTATTTAAGCATTAAAGCATCATCCAATGATTAAATGTGAGCCACCAACAAATTGGGTGAACCCTTAATAATATTCTTGTAGTTGAATATGACATTTATTTAAGCATCAAAGCATCGTCCAATGAATAAATGTGAGCTACCAACAAATTGGGTGAACCCACTTAATAATATTCTTGTAGTTGAATATGACATTTATTTTAGTATAACAGTAAAGCATCGTCCAATGGTTAAATGTGAGCTACCAACAAATTGGGTGAACTCACTTGATAATATTCTTGTAGTTGAAATATGACATTTATTTAAGCATTAAAGCATCGTCCAATGATTAAATGTGAGCCACCAACAAATTGGGTGAACTCAATAATATTCTTATAGCTGAATATGACATTTATTTAAGCACTATTAAAGCATCGTCCAATGATTAAATGTGAGCCACCAACAAATTAGGTGAACCCGTAATAATATTCTTGTAGTTGAATATGACATTTATTTAAGCATCAAAGCATTGTCCAACGATTAAATGTGAGCTACCAACAAATTGGGTGAACCCACTTAATAATATTCTTGTAGCTGAATATGACATTTATTTAAGTATAACAGTAAAGCATCGTCCAATGGTTAAATGTGAGCTACCAACAAATTGGGTAAACTCACTTGATAATATTCTTGTAGTTGAATATAACATTTATTTAAGCACTATTACAGCATCGCCCAGTGAGATACGGCACCATCAAATTGGGTGAAGTCACTTAATAATATTGTAGTTGAATATGACATTTATTTAAGCATCAAAGGATCATCCAATGATTAAATATGAGCCACTAACAAATTAGGTAAACTCACTTAATAATATTCTTTATAGTTTAATATAACATGTATTTAAGCAAAAAAGCCTCGTCCAATGATTAAATGTACCAACAAATTGGGTGAACCCACTTAATAGTACTCCTGTAGTTGAATATGATATTTATTTAAGTATTAAATCATCGTCCAATGATTAAATGTGAGCCACCAACAAATTGGGTGAACTCGGGTAACAATATTCTTATTGTTGAATATGACATTTATTTGAGTACTAAAGCATCGTCTAGTGATTGCATTCCCTGATGGTAAGCCAAGCTGAAAGTTTATTGACTGAGGAAATCTTAACACTTGTAATGTCATTATAGGAAGGTTTATTAACATTTTATACAAGCTGCAGAACATAGGTCTTTTTTCAATACCTAATTGGCAGCTACATATAGAATAAAATGATACTCTATAAACTTATGTTGTGTTATGTTGTCCACACTAACAAATTTCATGGGACAAATAAAGGTGATGAAAATGTGATATGATGCCCATATTTGGGTATAATATGACATCATCATGGCACTGGTATCGGCATTTATAATGCGCCTCTTCCTTGAGGTTATAAAGCGCAGTTCTTTTCCCTGGTCATAGGGGTTCACAGGCTTTAAGTACTGCTGCTGGTAATCAGCGCAGGAGCAGGCAACCCCAAAAGGTACCCATTTATACTCTTGGGTGGAGAGAAGCAATGCAGATAAAATGTCTTGCTTAAGGACACAAGCGAAATACACAGCGAGGGATTGAAACACCGACCTCGAGGTTGGAAAACCAAACCGTTCCCGCTGCACCAAACTGCATTCATCATGTCCATATACGTGCACATACTGTAACACACATTCTCACATAAAATTTGATAGTGTGAAAAATCTTATAAAGTCACTTTATGAGCATAGGCTTAGCCAGCGAACTGTCCTGCCATCTTTTTAACGGCCAACAATTATTTAGGACGGCTACTTTTACCGTGATGGCTTGGACGGCTTGGCCTAATCAGCTCAGCCTAGCCTAATTGGGCCTGATCTAACTTTAGCAAATTCTTTATATTCTTCAAATCTATCAATTGTTACATTAAACTAAAGCTAAATCATATTTACGTTTGATAAAAAAAACCCTTATTGACTGAACGTACATTGTTTTCATTCCAATATTCGGTGGGGATTCCCAAAAATGTAAAGGAGGGGGGTCAGGCCCCGCCCACAGTCAGCTCAGGGCCATGCCCACTGGCTCCCATTTTGGACGGCCTACAGTATTTCGTTTTTCTGGTTAAACTCCTGTTTATGAGGCTTGCGAACAGTGAGAGCTGGTTATACTGGTGCCAAATTAAACATTTTATACAGGCTACAAAGGGCTTTTTTTTTTCATACCAAATGTGATGGCAACTACATCATGGCGTGATACTCTATAAACTTAAGCTCTGGCCACACTATCAAATTTTATGTAACATTAATAATAATAATAATAATAATAAACAATAACAATAATAATAATAATAATAATAATAATAATAATAATAATAATAATTAAAATTGTTGACTGGTCACTGGATCAAGCACATATGGAACACACACTTAGACCCGATGGGAGAATTCCATATTTTGCAGCTGTAATCAGCACTTTGTTGTGTAGACAAACATCATCCATATACTGTATGTGCATATATCACATACAATTGTCACATAAAAATTTGATAGTGTGCACGGAGCCTTAATCACTTTACGAGGCTTGGGTACATTGTAGTTGGTTATACTGGTGTGAAAAGAAGCTAACAGTTGAACTTGCCAAGTCTAATCCAAAATGCCATTGAAAAATTGTTCGATTTAAAAAGAATTCCACTTACGCAGATTGTTAATTAATAGAAAACACAACAATTTGGCATGTAAAGTAAGATTGACATAGAAATTATTTGAGTTAGGCGAAGTCGACTTAGGCAAGTTTAACTTAGGCAAGTTTAACTGTACCTCACAGGATTTGAAAATATAGGACCCTGTAAAATTTAAGCCAAACATCTGTAACCACCTGTAACTACCAAGGTATAGTATACAGTACAGTAGCCAGATTTCTATAAAACATGTATTTGAGTAGATACTGAAGATAGTAAACAATTACTAACAAAGTACTATTGATAAATCAAAGCATTTATTGACTTTGATATCTTGACTCTTGTTTACACTATTTTATGGATGACTATTAGGAGTTGAAATTCCATCACACTTCATTTTCATATTCAAATTATTATTAGCTACAAACTATTGATTTTTTTTCCCTCATTCATTGCTAAAATTACCTATGATGTTGGCTGATTTGCATGGTATCATTTTTTTCAAAGTCTTTAAGTGGTATATTTTCTAAAATTACATTTTATTTTTTATTTTATCTTATAGAATTAAAAATATATACAATTTTACAGCAAAAAAATGATACAACACTTCTAGTCACTAGAAGTGTTAGATCATTTTTTTTTTATCAATTATAAAAATCAGGGTAAACATTTTATAAATTCCATAATTTCTATGCTCAAGTTAATAAAATTTATGTTAATGCAAAATGAACTGGTCATTTAAAAATTATTTTTTTAATGATTTTTGTCACTTTCAGGGGATAATACATTTAAGTTAAATATGTCTAAATGAATTTACATGAGGCTAATTGAAAACATTCCAAGTGAAAACATTTTGCAAGTGTACCTGTTTTTTCTGTCTGACAGGAATAATATAGTGATTTGCATTACACTAGCAATGGAGTTAGCTGTTGCTAACCTTTGCTCCTGTTAGCCAACTACAGTACAGGAACACTATATTATCTGCTTTTATAGTATGCCTTGAATATTGTGTGTTAGGGTAAAGAATGGAACGAAGGACTATTGCAGCTATTTTTAGAATATCAAGCATTTCAATTGGATTACTGATTCAGTTAACAGTGATAAAATTCCGAACAAATAAACAACATCTTGCACCATAGACAATTTTAAATTCCACAAAAATTGGGCATTAATATTATTACACAGTAATATATTTGTTTAAAAAATACTATTTTTTTTTAGACATGCCAGTTGGAAAAGCAATTATTGAAAGCAAAACTTACTCTGCCAAATAGAGTTTAAAAATGTTAAAATTTTTCTACTGTATGTCATGTGTGCTACTTTTTTTCAGAGAATTAAGCTATGTACAGTTTAATAGCAAGCGCTCTGAGCGTTTTAAAAATGCTGTTTATTATTATTATTAGGCAAGAATTAACAATGATATTATTCAAATTAGTCCAACACCTTACATATTCATAATTAAGCATGAATATGTAATTATTGACTAGGAACCTATTTTCATATAATACTGTCAAAATCCTTCTTCTTCAACCATAATGGCCATGCATTGTAATGGCAAAGATATCACATGGCATTCCAGTCAATGTGTTTTTTCGTTGTAAAGCTAAATGTTAATGTGGTCATTATTACCCAAGGGTGTGATGATAAATCCCTAAAAAAAAACCAGAATCGCGTAGAAATTTCGATCTATCGTCTTAGGACTTAACATAGAAGACATTAGAGCTGCTTAAATCATGCATCAAACATAAATCGCTGTTAGTCATGTGACATCTCGTAACTTCGATATCAAACTGCCCCATAAAATGAGTCATGGCCACTTAAAAGGTCAACGACCCTAGAGTATTATCTGCAATATATCTTTTATGAAGCTGAAATATGATAGATGTAAGTGGCATTGATAATGATGATGAATGAGATATAAAGTTGATGGTTATGATATCATTATCATCCTTTTTTATGATGATGGTAATGGTGATGATGACGATGACGATAGCCATAAAAATTAGCGCCAGCCCTAAGGGGAGTCTTTTTCTATACCTTCTTTGGCGAACCCAAATATATATATATATATACTGTCTCTTATACACATCTAGATGTGTATAAGAGACAGCTCTAATAATGAATGATTTCAAATAAAAATACAATTTTATTTTTGGACAACTAAAAAACCTACCACCACCACCAAAAAAAAGAAAAAAGAAAAATTTCAGAAAAAATGTGAGCAGTTATGACAAAATGCGTCAATTTGATATTCAAGAATATCTGAACTGATATTTTGTCTTGAATATTGGGTTTAATATGTACATTTCACATTAGCAAAAGTTCTGAGTTGAGTTTCCTAAGGTAATCATGTTTTTGTGGCACATTTCGTAAAGCTATTTTTTTAGACGTCTGAATTTTAAAATGATCTTCTTCTGGTTTTATTCAACCTAGGAACATGATTCAAAGACCAAAATAAAGCTTATAATTTTATTTTATTCTTTGTTTTATTACTACTGTATATAAGGTAAGATAAGATAACTTTATTGTTCCACAAGGGAAATTCTTCTGCTCGTCATCACTTATTATATTAAAAAATGTAAAACAAATATAAAAACATACAAAACAGTCACTATAGAAAATATAACAATTTACAGTACAAGTAAAATACAATGACTATCATCGATAAAATAATTGAATTACAATTATGATTATTTTTATTATTCTTATTATTATTACTATTATTATTATTATTATTATTATCATCATTATTGTAATATATATTTCTTGTCACTGTACCACTGAAAGTGCCTACAGTATAAAGAAAGATTAAATAAATAAATATATAGCCATCTATCTAATCAATAACTCATTTTTCATACCACAAGACTCATTTTGTCACGATAGCTCACAAATATTTCTTTGTTATTACGCCCGCACCTTGAAATCTCAAAAAATAAGATGTGTAATTCTTCCTAATTACTGTATAAATTTAAAGCATTAACCATCCGTTACTACACTGTTTACTACAGTTAACAACAATTGTATTTTTATTTTCTTCTCAGTCCGGATATTTTTGCTATTAATTAGAAAAGAAATTTTTATCGTAATTTGTTTTCCGCCCTTCTAAGATGTTCGTTAATAAATACAGTATAAGTTCACAAAACAAGGTATAAAATATTCTCGCCTAAACGGGGAATCATAATTATTTAATTCATGTAAAGTATTTAATCCGATTACTATTTACATCGCAATCTTTATACAACTATGCGGTGTTACCTTGGGCAAGAGCCTGCTAAGTGCATCCTAAATGCAAACTCACAAGGCCATTACAAATCATTTCTTTTCATTTATTGGTCAGAATTTGCTTTCAAAAGTTTTAAAATCATTAATTTCGTAGATTGTATTTCATGTACGTCAATACCAGCCACAGAAACGTCATAATATTGGACACTTATATGGCTAATAACAGAATCTAAAATCGAAGTACGTAGGCCAATCTATGTGAACAATTAAGTCAGTCTACAGTATGCCAACGGCTGTAATGCTAACGCATCACAATCGATCACTACATGTTCTAGTAGTTCTTTTTCTTCAACATTAAAAGATTGTTCGTTACAGAAAATATTTTAATCAATAATTGTTTAATGCTGAATGATAAATTACTGAGCTCAAACTTCAGAATGTCTAGGCCTGGTGATGAGATTTGATAAGACATTCATTAGCCATGTCTGCAGGTCTGCACTCATGCCTCCCAGGGCTTTACCAGGGGCCATTGCTAAAAATATCACTTTAAAAATGCAGACGTTATAAAATAACCAGCTCAAATTTTACAATGTTAATAATTAGTCAGTAATTAATTTCTGATAAGAATGATATGATAATGACGATGATGAGGATGTCATGAGGATGACGACAATGATTTGATGATGATATAATGATGATGAAGATGATGTTGACGACGACGACGATGAGGATGATATGATGATGATCTGATGATGATGATGATGATGATGAGGATGAAGATGATGACGATGATACTAACATGATGATGGTTACATTGAAAACAAAACATTTAAACTGAGCCATGAAAAAAAAATAGAAAGAAATTGAAATGTGCACAGGATGAAAAAGATTAATTGAAGCAAATATAACTCACGGTTTAATCCAATGTCATGAAAGGTCAAACACACCATCTTCTGTTTCTCCTTATCACCCTAAAATACAAATTAATATTATTTACAAATCTTTGAATTGATGTTCGAAAATTATACATTTATGGAAACATTGGAAAATATATTATTAAAAATAAAATGATAAAAATTCCGCAGTTTAAGAACAGTATGTACTGTAACAGGGGGTCCCAACAAGAGTTTCCCCCTTGACCACACCAAAAATTCTAGCATAACCAGCAGCATTAACTGTAGATATCTGAGCTCATCAAACAGACACACTTTCTAACATAACATACGGTGGTTGACAGTTGAGGAATCTTTTTTTGTCTATTCATTTTGTTTAATGGAAATGTGAAATGTTCAAGATCAGACTTGCAAATTAAATGTATTATCAAATGCCACAAGTCTTCAAATCAGAGAAACTACAATTGCAACAGATTAAGAATACATTATTTGGTGCTCCGAGGCTACAGTTTCAGCTTCTATTGAAATTGATAGATGAGGAATGAATGCATAAAAGCATGCTACAGTATCTGTCCCACCTACAAGGGGCGCGTGCTAGCAAAAAAGGCCTTCAAAATTGATTAGATATGCCACCATTAAACAGCAATGACGCTGCGCTTAATGCCAAAGTTTTACCCTTTGGTGGTACTTAAAGACCCCACAAACATAGTAAGGCTTTCCTAGCCTCACGTGCGCGCTAGTAAAAAGGCCTTCAAAACTAATTAGATATGCCACTTTTAAAGTGCACTTTTATTAAACAGCAATGATGCAGCGCTTAATGCCCAAGCTGTTCCCTTCGGTGTTACTAAAATGACCCCAGAAACATAGTAAGGCTATTGTACACACATGGGCATGTGCCAGCAAAAAAGGCCTTCGAAATTGACTAGTTATGCAATCTTTAACCAGCAACAATGCAGCATTTAATGCACAAAGTGCTTCCCTTCGGTGTCACTATAAGACACAAAAAAAAATACCGGAATAAATAATGTACACTGAGTAGTACTCTACATTGAATGTCATCCTCCTGTTGCTAGGTTACATAATACAAGCAGACAAAATGGAAGGTGACTCGGTGAACAAGTTTAGTGTAATTTCACATCCATGTATTCAAAACAGTGCATATTGATTTTCTGTTGCAATCCATCAATAATGTTAAGTTAAAATGTCTTTATATTGTTTACGTTATACTTTTCAGAGATTATCAATATCATTATCATCATTGATAATTGCCAAATAAACCTATTTTCATAGATGCATATTATATGGAGCAAAATAATGATAAGATTTAAGCACATCCACTAAAATAGTGCTCAAAATAAGGAGGTACTTAACACTATCACGATTACCAAGGAAATTTGTCTCCTACAGTTGATATTATATTGACAGGATATTAAAGAGTAGTTTCCTCTCTGTTTTCATGCCCATTACTGTATGCTCCAAGCAATATCATACTCATTTTGATTTGCCAAAAAAAAAATTGCACTGTATAAATTATGATAAAGTAGGCCTCCTATGATTATTATTAAAATATTATTAATGTAAAATTTATCGTATTTTCTCTTGTATAGACTAGGCGTAAAATAGCAAATTACTATTAAACACATTTTTTAATGCATGGAGAATAACATTTTGATGAACATTTAAAAGCCCATAATATGGTATTATTTGGAAGATTACTGTAGCTCTACGTTTGGCTTCGTTTTTAGCCAGCTAGATGCATATTATTATTAAATCATAAAAAGCAGCAAAAAGCAGTATTTCTGACGGTGAAAAGAGAGGGTCGTCTTATACTGTACGCCCGACATAAAAAAATCGTCCAAAAATCAGGGATTTTTTATACGCGAATTGCCATACAAGCAAATATAAAGAGGCTTAAAATATAAATAAATCTTCAAAATGAGGAGAATATATTTGTGATATTCCATTTAGGGATATACTGTAGTAGTCATCAATCCAGGGACCTTTAAAACATGATTAGCATAGAGCGTGTGCACTAGTGATAAAATACACGGAATACACATGCCCATTGAGGCGGGGCTTAGACACACAATTTTTAAAGATTGCATTTTGATTTGGCTTTATTTAATATCTCCCACAAACTCAAATACACAGACAAAAATAACATGCAAAAACAATTAAAACAAAAACCACCGTTAAAAGACACTGGAGATAATCCTCAAAGTCCCTGCAAAGAGATTGATTTCCAAAGGGATCCAATAAGCAAGTTGTGTTTTAGTTTTCAAATTTGGTCCAAGAAAGTCTTTTAATAGTTATACCAAAAACTACTAGTATTACACAGTTTATTTCAAATATCATCCACAACATCTCCCTCCAAAATGTTTAATACAAACACACATTGCCCTCCACCTATAGATAGTAAATTCCCTCCATGGATATTGTAAAATTTAATACTACAGTCTCATGAGTGACCTAATAAACATCTTTATCTAACCAGTTGTCGTAACAACCGCACTATATAAACTCTACTTTGACTTATTTGACCTTTACTCGGCGTCTGCTGCAATGAAATTATCGGAGCAACAAGTGAATTCCATTCAAAAGTCTGGATTTCAAATGCAAACAAAATGAACACACATAGTAGACGCCTACTGAGACCATGTGGAACATGGTAAGTGGGTAGCGGCCAGATCCGGTTTTAAGTGACATATTGACCGACTACTGTATACTATAATATAAGACATAACCTATGGAAGATAATGCTGGCAACTAGCATGGCCATATGTCTCCTATACTTTCTGTCTTTTTTTTTTAATGTATAAATTATTCTTATTTCCATTATCTTATTTCAATTCACATTGAACAGATTCATTCATTATCAACCGAAACATACAAGTTTACAAATTAATAAGTCACAAAAATACATATGGATGAATTAATAACGAGCAAAATTTAATGGCTTTATGGCACTTACAAGGTACTACGGATTCACTAACGATGTTAGGTAGATGCCATTAACACATTTAGATAAAAATATCAACCAAAGTATATTACGTCGAGTTAATTGAAATATACATAGCATGTACAGAGCACAGTCTTGAACACCTAGCTAATGGAGAAATGTACTGTTACTAGCCAATATCTTCCATTTCCTCATAAAATTTTGCAGAATCGATTCTCTGCAGAATTAATCATTTTTTTCATTTCATGTGTTTTTGGGGCTAATTTATTTTGCGGGGAATCTAATATGTCAATTAGGCTGTTCATAATTTTTTTTTTTTTCATTTGCAGACCATACACATTTTATTGTATTGATGCGATTATTCCTCAGTTGGCCATTACAAAGTATGGCAGTGTAGACTTAAATAGTGCAACAATACATCTCACATGTTATATTCATTAAAGTACACTATATGCAGTATAGTAAAATATTAATATTACAAACACATTAGTTACAAGTTATATTAAACATGCTTTTGACAATACAGTACAAATATAATGCCCGTTCTTGTAATGTTTTAAAGAGAAGTAATGTCAGAACATCACAGAATCATTATACACTTATTTAATTTGAATGTTTTGCCTTCTTATCCTGCTTGTCTAAAGAACGAGCCACAAACAACCAAGTTCAACGTGCCGTGTGCAAAAACACGTCAATTATTAACATTCGTTTAAGTTCTTTTCATTATATTTCATGTTATTTTTAGCTAATCATGAATTAATAAATAGTCTGGACCTAAAGTAGAGGTTATGAAATACATTACAATCATACTCAAAATTTTCAATGTTATATAACCACTTTATTACCTCCGATACTCATCAACCAATTTTCTCAAACCATTACCCCCATATTTTCCCACCTGCATATTAAAATCTACTATTGTCTACTTGTTTTGCTCTATGAATCTTCAGCCTGTTTGAAATACACTGTTTACTTTCAAGCCAGAATCTATAGATAAACAGGTTGATGGTTGTTGTTAGGGTTATTAAATATTATTTAAAGATCACAGGCACCTCTCATAAAATATCTCTAATCAAGTGTTAGATTCTATAGCCTATTTATAATGTCATAATTTGTCTCTGCAGATGTATTCATCCCAGAATTTCTCAGGAGCATTTGAATAAATATTAGGACTTGAAATCATGATGTTTATCACTCAAATAGAAGCGAGCATCGTTGATACAAAATCAATATATAGGCCAATGAGGGAATGCATACCGAAGGTCGTAGGAAACACTCCTTGTACTGTACCAAGGAAAGTCATTGTCCCAAAACACTGAATTTGAAGGCACAAGTAATACAAGGCAAGGATATTGAATTATCCTAATTAATAATTCTGTATTTATTAATTCATTAATACATGATTAATCAATGTGCAATGCAAGACTGCTATGGTGATAAAAGCATAAATATTGGTGTACATAATAATTTGCTTTTTAAAGTAAGTAAAATTTATATTACTTTTAGATATCAAAGTATTCCCTTTATTTCTATAGTATCTTGATAATTATCCTAAATGTATTTTATCATTGAGTGCTCTAATGTATTTAAGTCTTAATGAAAATAAACATGTATGATGAAATGTACAGTGATTTTCATAATGTAGTAGTGTAATAGATGATGAATTAAATGGTAGGCTTGTCAATGAGCTATTAATGATCTATTTCATCATCAATTTAATAAGCATATCAATAAAGGTTATTGTGTCTTATCTTCGGTAATGTGCTATGTCTCACTACATTACTACTACATAATACATTATTTATAAGAGGAAAGGCGTTAGGTATGCGCAAGATTGTTTTAAGCTCTGTCTGCACTCTGATATCTAAATTTTATGTGACAAATTTGTGCGATGTGCCTATATATGGGCATGGTGATCTCATATTACACCCAAATATGGGCATATCACATTTAATGTGGTGTGGACTGAAATTTGGTGATGAAATACCTATGATTTGCAAAGTTATATAATTTGGGTGTGATATGATATCACCATGTCCATATATGGGCACATCACACAAATTTGTCACATGAAGTTTGATAGTGTGAACGAAGCTTTATATTGTAACACATAATATGGGTGTGATATGACATCATGATATCCATATATGGGCACACCACACAAATTTGTCACACATTTAATAGTGTGAAAAGAGCTCTATACTATAACAACATATAATATGGGTGAATATGTCCATATATAACACATATATTATGGGTGTGATATGACAACATCATGCCTGTTTGTCTAAATTTCTCACAATCATACAATTTGATAGTATATGAATACAATTATACATAGTAGATTGATGCAAAACTGGTGATTTAACTGACCTGAATGTAACAGTGGAACGCTCCCCATTTTTCAGTCCAGACTTCTTCAAGCTGAAAGAAAATGTTAATGTTTATAATGTTAAGAAAATGTTAATGATTGAAAGGCGTCATTGTAGTACATGCTAATCATGGCAGTTTACACAAAATGTTTAGTGCGAGCACATGACCCATGACATCAGTTCAAATCTATTGGAGCAGAAAGCTATGAACAATAAACTATAGGCTGGAACGTTAAAATATTTTACCTATCTAGTCAAAGAGACATCAAAATTGTGGCGCAAAAAGTTGCTTCTAACAGTACACTCATGGTGTAAAAGGCGCCATGTGTAAAATTTATGGATTGAATTAACAAATTGTGCAGGGCAGGAGAAAGTGTGCGATCAGGAAGTAGCAATGCTTATTTCCAAGAATGCATTAGGAAAGCAAATCTGTTATTTTTTGCTCCACTGTTGGTTGGGTTATTGTGGTGTACAAATAACATCTGAAGCAAGAGCAACAGACATTTTTTTTGTTAATGGTCAGAGGCTATTGCATACAGCACAATGGGAATAAAATAATATAGCACATACTGCAGCTATTGCCGTTATCCATAACAACTTTATTGAAAAAAAAAAAAAATTATCAATAAATTAAAAATATTTTCCTCTCCCGACAATTTTCTTTTAATATGCATTGTGTCGCATGATAGACTCGCAGCATGTTTTCCCCTTTTTTAATTACTGTAGTTGGCACAATTATGTTCTAGGACTAACATCTAAAAATGTCCAGCAAAAATTGCCTTAGGCCTAGTTACATTAAGCGCCAACCAGAATATAGTACAGTAAGGCCTGGGCAGCGAATATATTCTCCGTGCAAAAATTTGGCCTAGAAATCCGTCAGTGCTTTTCGGAAAATAAGGGCCGATTTCCGAGCAGATTTTGCTAAAGATTAAGCTTTCACCAAATCTTAATATATATACTGTATATATTATTATTATGCAGCAATTGCAATTCTGTGTACCTATGTACCTAGCAATTTTCCTTGCAAATTTGAGCTGGTTTTTTAGATACCCTCTATGCGATTTAAAAACTTTACAGTATGGCATTCCAAAGAAATCCAGGTCGTCTGTTGTACTCCACTAGGCTTTGATCACCCGGAGAAAACCACTGTCATCTAGGCCCCTACTGCTGGACAGGTTTGCATCTCCACTGAATATATTCTGTCCTCCATAGGCATAGCTATGCTAGGCCTATAATATTAAGCTCTAACTAAGACTAAGTCTAAGTCTGCCTAGACGCTAAGTCCTACACAAGTAATAAGCCAGCAGTATGATTATTATTGTCTTATATTACTATATTGGCCTAGGCCTAGTGCTGAGGCAAAATTCAAGATACTGTAGGCCTACTCTTTTTTCTACTGCTTTTATTTAATAAATAAGCTAAGGCCTAGTCTACAAACATACCATACGATAAAGGGGAACAAGCCTAGGCAACATAAATATTAAAATGGATCTCCATTCACAGGATACCATTCATTCTGTACCCTATTCACAGCATGTTTTTTAGCCTACCACGTAGACCTCATCACTCATCCAGGCCAGGGCAGAGAGAATGCTTTGCTAGACTCTCGACTACTCTCTAGGCCCAGCCAAAATCTGGGTGGCTGGCAAGCCAGTGGGCGGCAGCCTGACAAAACTTTAACAACTTCAAGCACAGTTGCAGTCTCATTCTTGAAATTGGCAATGAAATAATAAATACCCAAATATCAACGCACCTTTGGTTCAGGAATTTCGTGATGCTCTGTCGACATTTTTCTGTTTAATCAAAATTTCGAGACAAGATAAAACACCATTCAACACGCACTAGTCAGACCTCATGCAACTCTGGTAGCGAGAGATCGAATCGAAATCTGGGTTTTGAAATTAGCTTGCAAAATACGACGACGCCGTGTGACCGCGACACTTTTCGAGAGCGGCGTTTCAAGGGTCACCAATAAATCGAGGTGACAGTTTGTGAGGTAGGTCACGGACACTTCCGCGCCCACGTGGCTTTCACCTCCTCTGAGTGATGGCGCCAACGATTAGACACAAAATACATCGGAATGGGGTAGATGCAATATGGTTTAATTTCCAAATCAATTGTATTTTCCTTTTAGTTAAGTTCTTCTAATTTGTTTTTCAGCGTGATCACTATGGAAAATCAAAACTCCCAAGATTGCTTTTAGAATCCCAAGATTCGCAAAATGTAGACCTGCCTATATATAGACCTACATATAACTTCATTTAAATTAAAAGACCTTTTTAAAGCTTTTTCAGTGCATTATAATTTATACTGTACAGTATTTTGTACTGTATAGGCCTAACTAATTTTCGAGACCAGAAACTCGTTCGCCCTTGGGGTGGAGGCAGATTCTAGGGTTTGGGGCCCATGTGGCGTTGAAATGGGGGTGCTGATGGGGAGTATGGTCGAATCGAAGGTGAAGCAGGGGTTCGATGATCAGTTGAGAAGAAGGCGCTAACTTGCAAAATAAGGTGATTTTAGGTGCTTTTTAATTGACCATGATTTGGTGAAGGGGAGGGTGAGTGCCAGGCCTAATATTTCGAGGGGAATATATTATTAGAAGGCCTACCGTACTCTGTGCGTCCGTGGAAAATCCTTTTTTTTTTGTGACTAAAAGATATTCTTTCCTCTGGCATTGTAAGGCCAAGTTTGTGCGCAATTTCACCCATTCGATATTAACAAAGTCAGTACTTCACACACATTAGGCCTATAGACCTACAGTATTATATAAAAGGCATAGGCCTAATCGATCTTTACAGAGTGTCTAATTGATCTGTCAATTTTATACCAGGAGCCTACAGTATTGCATGGGATTATTTAACAATAAGAAAAAATGGGGGAAACAGTTTGCTTTGAAATTTACTTAAGCGAGTGTGTACGAAACCGGGTCTATGGTAACTATAATTTGATACTACGTCTAGAAGTGTAGAGATACGGACCCTATTATTAAAAACTGTACTTGAATTCAATGATTACAAGATGACCAAACATGTGAATAAATCAGTCTAAAATGATATTCAAAAGATACCGGTATTATACAGCTAACCGCTCATGTTTGTTTTGCATGTCTATTACACACCGTCACTCACAAATGTATGTAAAAATTGGTCGTAAAATTTGATAAGTTGACCATTAAAATCTATTGTAAATATTAATTTGAATTCGTGTACACCGATTTTGTTTCAAGTTGTTTGTTTTCAATATTATAGCTGACGATGTTTTGAAATCGTACTGTATAACACTCAAATTTGATCTATGGGCAAACAACAGAAGGCTCTGAATTGTTACAAGTTGATCAAGCGTGTTGCTGCATCATTATTGTTCAGATACGATCACTATTAAAACAAAGAGCAGCAGGCTGATAATTTGTGGTTTTTTTGTGAGTGTAAAGATTCTTTAGTGTATATAGAATTGTAGATAAATAAGTCATCAGATTGTAGTCCAGGCCCGTATCCAGGGGGGGGGGGGTTATGGTTCGGGAGGGGTTTATGGTTCGGGAGACCCCCCCCTTTTCTAGCAAACCCCCCTCTTTTCTGGCGAAACTCCCTCTTTAAATTTTCCAAATAAGTCCTCCAACTCAACTAATGCACTGCAAACCCACCCAGACACAGACATTTCCAAACATCTGCTTTTATAGCTTTATTTAGACCCATGAAGCACAAAAAGTCCTCTTGCTTTGGGGGTTTCGCTGACCCCACCGGGGCTTCGACCGTGGATCTTACTCCCAGAAACCCCCCCCCCCCCGGATGAACCTGGCTACGGGCCTGTAGTCCCATATTAATAGTGCCGATATTTTGACTACTCCTCTTCCGCGAATTGTTTTATTGACAGTGACTCATCTAATTCTTAAATAATCACTTTAACATTTTAATCGAAATAGGTTCACCATATCGTAAAAGTTTGAATACCACCCCAATTCGTTGGCGATCCTCAGTGTAGGGCCCTATGTTATGTTAATGAAACATGTCATACTGTCAAGGGAGTGTGTATTTTAATATGCTAGTACGTATTCTCAACATGTAAACATCGTCGAAGGGTAGGCGTATTTACAATTTTAATCGGGTCCCAATTTCACATGATGCTAGATCATCGAGGCTATATCAATTTGGCGGCAACACAACCAATTGAATGATTTTCTATATTTAAGTTATATTTTAACTTTCAAAAGAGACAAGGATCAAAACAAGTAGTTTTTACTATTTCTATGCCAAAGAATATAAGAAAAATGTAAATTATATTAATTTTTAATTAATTAAAAGCTAATAATTTAGCATAATTAACACAAAAAAAAAGGAAATTTGAATAACTAATTTTACTTTAGTACGGTACCACATTGCAACACATCTGCAACTTAAAAAAAGTTTGCAATGCGTAATTGCTGTCTGTTACCGTATGTAGAGGGCAGCATTCATAAATTCATTAGTATCAGGGTGGTACAGTCACTTAAATGCCACCTCAATCGCGATGAATTGATAAATGAAATGTTCATTATTCATGACATGTTGAAATCAAAATTGTTCAAATGTGGACTTAAACTTTGGTTTAATTTATTATTGTGAGCAATTCAAATTTTAATACAGCTCTTTCTCTAATTAAAGACCCCTCCAATTAAAGACCACATTTCTGTGGTCCAAATTCACCAAAAAGTTATTTTTATCTTAATTATTCTAATTAGAGACCAAAGCTGTTAAAGCCATGGAAATTGGGGTGGCGCCAGAATTTACCCGACGGGTGTCCGATGTCCCCGACGAAAAAAAAATGGGCGTGGTCTGGCGTCGCCCAAAATCTCTCGAAAGTGTCCCACGGGGGCTCCCCGAAAAATATGACAATTTTAGGGGTTTCGAAGGCTCATTAAATCAAATTTAGAGTAATAATATGTAGAAAATACAAATACATTTTTTTTTCTCCCCGCTGAATAGTGGTTTTTCTCCCCAACGGGGAGGTTCCCTGGCCCCCACTGGCGCCACCCCTACATGGAAACCCCCGGTCCCAAAGTGGTCTTAATTGGAGGGAGACCTGTATAGAGTTTTGCACATTTTTTGGATGCTAATATATCGTTATATGTTAAAAAACAAAAACATAAAACAAAATAACGAAGCAAACTGGGGATTTTCTTTTTTTACTATTTTGTTTTTAATCCATCAATGTCATTCTTCAAAAAAATACAACACTCTCAATTGCACATGGATTGAAAATAACCTTAATTTATACCCCCACTTTATAACAATAATCTTGCTAAGACGAGACATTTTTTATTCCTTGTTTCGTGTACTTATTTTTTTAAGATCATCTGAGGAGGGTGGAATAAAAACGAAAGTAAAATTTTATTTTCTTACTTAGCAAATAGTTTTGCCAAAAACATCCAGATGGAGGATAAAATAAATATAAAATTTTATTGGTGAATGTAAAATGGGATGGTTAAATGCTTCAAATTTATATACTGTATTTAGGAAGAAATATACATATCTTATCTTTTGAGATTTCAAGGCAGCGAGGGTGTAATAAAAAATGTTAAACAATTTTATTTTTTTCTGAAATTTTTATAGCGGGTGCACTAATTGGCCAAAAATAAAATTTTATTTTTATTCGAAATCATCAGTATTTGCGTTCAGCAGGTTCACTAAACAAGGTATAAAAAAATCTCGCCTAATTAAATTAAGGAAAAAATAATAGTCTTAAATTTAAAAAATATAATTCATAATGAAATTAAACTGAATCAGACGTACTTGTTGGTTGACAAAAAGAAATAAATTAAACACGATAGTAAGAAAAAACTATTAATATTGGTTAAATAAATTTATGTTGTGTTATTCCACTTAAACTGTACTAAAGTGGATGGCTTTTCTTTTAGGTTAATTAACTCTTGTAAAAGTAAATGAAACCATAGTGTAGTGTTAATCTGGTCAAAATAAATCAAACCTTATTTGGCAGTGTGTTAACCATATTTGGAAGTGTCTGTAATCACATATTTTACTACTTATATCAACCATGCTAAGCACTTTCCAGAACTCAAGAACAATCCTGGAATTTTTAAAAGAACTAAATTTATCGTATGATCACAGGAGTGAAAAGTGAAATAATATTTAAAATGGTAAAAAATAAAGGATTAGAATAAAAATTAAAGTTCACATGAGGAACATGGAGAGGAAAGGGAATTGAGAATATTAGGTCTGTTAGGTTTTGGGATATTCAAAGTAGCAGGTGCCCCGCTTACCACCTCTGCCCCTAAAATCCCATCCTGACCAGATATTTGAAAATTCAGAAATTGTTTCACATGAACATTATCAATAATGGAAATTTCGGCTTTTATATCGCATAATACTTACAGCCTCTTCACATTAAGTAAATTTTAAAGCCCCATTCTTGGCAAAATTTCAGTTGTTTAGAAAAAATCTGATTTTTATATATGTTATAAAGATTTATTGCTAAGAAATTGCTAGTTTAACTGAATTTAGACATACCTAAACATGAAAAAATGTAAATTAAGACTAAAATTTGATTTTTTTTTTGTGTTCCACACAAATAATAAATGGTTTATAATAATTAGATTTAAAAAATTCTATTTTAGTGAAATTTTTTATAAATAAATAATCATATTTTTAAAGTTGGAAGAACTTTAATATTATTAAGAGCATCATTTTTCAAGTCAAATATGAAAATGGAAAAATGTTCTACTCATGTGAACAAAATACTGGCTCTAAGTTTAAATTGATAATCAAATTGTTATCACAATGACCAACATACTTAAACAGTGCTAAGGCTAACTTAAACAGGTGAAACCTTACTTAAACCTTAAATAAATTTAATACTAAATCAAAATTAATTTGATAATTAAAATAATATAGAAAACAAAAAATATGAAAACAATACAGTATAAACATGACTGATTCATTTTCCCCTAAAACGACTAGTCCAGAATTGTAATTGTAGCAGATATGCTAAGGTTTTGAATTTTAGGATCTATGAGTAAAATTGATTTAACTCCAGCTTTGTATTCAGCGCTTGCATTTGTTTGATGTACTTAATGATAATACTTTTGTTTTGAAATGCGACTGTAATAGACAATATTATGCAAAACATATGGAATATAGGGAGCTAAAAACCTCATCAATTAAATATATTGTCATATTATTGCTTCAGGCCAAAAAATATACAGCTTTGAAATATGTATACAGTGTCATCAATCTTCTTTCATTTCTGCTTTGGCACTAGCAATTATTTTACTGTATTCTAGTTGCTCTTCACGAATCAGTTCGCTTTTTACTCGCACCCTTTTCAGTTGGCCGTCCCTGGTGATGGAAGAATTTGTATGGTTAAACAAATTAGTTAAGGTTATGCAAGAGAATGAGATGTGGTTTGGAGGTTAGGGTGCCTCCTTCTGATTCTAAGGTCCAGGGTTTTATAAATAGATTTCCCCTCTTATTAAATATTGTTTAAGATACAACTATGAATGTTTGTTTTTTTACTAATTAAAAAAAAAATAATCATGTATAGTTGTGAATTTCAAGTTTAAAGAGCTTGAATCCTTTCAAAATTAGAATTGTCATTTGAATATCGGATTTTTATGACAGCATTTTATATACTACCCTCTAGAGGTTTTTCAGTTTTAATAGGTGAGTAAATAAATGTTTGCCTACCATACAAGGTCAACAAGGCCTCCTTTCTTAGCTATTTCTGCCTTTACTCTGTTGGCAAATGTTGCCGCCTCCTCTTCTTCCTATTGTAGCAAATATAATTGCACAAACGCTTAAGTACACTTAATACTGTTAAAGCCTGGTTTCTTTAAAATTGCTGCACTGCAGTGTCTCCCAATGCAAAAGGCTCCACAATTTGATCGACTAATCAGCATCACCGAAAGCTGTCGGTGGTAGCATGTAACGATTGTAGAGAAGCCAAGCTTATGTTTCAACACTCAATTCTAAATCAAAATGACCAGCTTTGACACAAAATCACAAAACATTAAAGGTCAAAATGTTATAATGAGCAATTAAAAGTCAAAATGCCTACTACAACATTAAATAGAGCATTTCTATTATGGCGTCTCCAAGTATCGTTTGCAGTGGGTTTCGACTATATATTTATCATTAAGCTCAGTCGACTCAAATTTTATGTGACAAATTTGTGTGATGTACCCATATATAGGTATGATGATGTCATATTACACCCAAATATGGGAATATCACATTTTTTGTTACATAAAATTTGATGTAAAAAGTAGCAAACTTTTGCAGTTAGCTTTTCCCAATCAAGTTGATATGCTACTAAAGTACTTCTTATCCTAATAAAATAATTATTACTTCATGTAATAAATTTTGATAGAAATGTTAATAAATTTCTTCATAATAATGAACTGTTAACTAATCTTACTTGTCTATACATTGGTGGAAGGTACCAAACATCTGCCACAACTGCCCAACTTGTCATCATCATCATGAGATACTGAACGCCAGAGAAGCGACTGCTATTCCAAAACGCATCACCAAAGCGAGAATCGTACTATTAAATTTAAAACCACAAGGTAATGAAAATTTATATATTAATGATTGCGGTACACCACGTAGAGAGTTCTGAAAAGAACTGTTATTGGTTAAGATCTATTAAACTTGTCAATCACCTGATCTCAGGATATTATTTGTATAAATGCATGATTTCATAATATTAATATCATTATCAGCATAACTTGTCAAAACATTCAACAAATTGAAACCACTTTAAAAAGTATATTGTCATTTTTTTATCAATGGCATCATTATCATTTAAATCAACATTGTAACAATCGTTGATATCACTAATCTTGTGCTTGTCATCATGAAAGCAATCGTCGTCTTATAAACTATCATCACTGTCATGTTGCCAGTACCTCATCATCTCCACCACAATCACCACTGTCATCAACATCATTATAATCATCATCATCATCAGGGATGAATTGATTTATTCGGTGTAAACACGAAGGATAACCCACAAAAGTCTGAAGAAGACTTATTTCCAGTGGGGAAATTCTGGTGGTGATTGGGCTGTACACCAGGAGGCAATCCCATACTCTTTTCCAAAGAGTGTAATACGTCCATTAACGTGTACATGGGCCATAATGCACACAGGATCCACAGCTTAAACATCTCATCTGAAAGACGATGCGCTATCATAACTTGCACCATCATCATCACAGTTGCCATCATCCGTCATTATCATCAATGCAATCGTCATTAATAATCAACATCATCATCACTATTACCATCATCACACCTGTCCTACCTTGACAGCAGCTGGATAGATAACACCACCAACGTCAAAGCTTCCTTTCTTAAACATCATAACTGAGGTATTATTAATACAGGTTCCTATGGGGATGAACCATATATTTAACACTCTTCAAAAGGGAACTTGCATGATAAATGAAATAAGCAATGTTTATAAGAAAATATTTAATAAAAATAAAATTCAAACGCATTGTCCAATATTATAATGCTGCAAATTTAGCAACAAATACAGAAAAGTATATAAAATGATGATTAATATAATTATGAATAACATAGATATAAATAAATCAAATATATTACAAAAAAATATATAATTGCTAACTATATTAATAATTAAGTCAGTTGCCATGGTAACATACCTTCTGGAAAAATCAACATTGGCAGTTTTCTTGAATCTTCCACATGTTCCTTTAATCTGAAATATTAGAAAAAGTACTTTAATATATTCATCAATCCAATATTCGTTTTATTTTAATTCTAACCAACAGCAATACTCTCTTGGTACGTTTTTTCATGCTTATGTTAAGCACATAGAGGTCTCCATAATATGCACCCTATAAGTTTACCATTATCATTGATTATTATTAACATAAAAATATTGAAAATTTATAAAGCAATGGTATCCGTTTAAGAGTAAATTTTCATAGCACCCCTACTCAAGTAGTCAAAAAAAAAAAATTTAAAATATGAAACCAGATACAGTTTTATGAACCAGAAAAACAGTCTTATAATTACATGAGCCATACTTGTGTGAGCATCACTCTCTATATTTGGCCAAATATACACAGATACTCCAAATAAGGTGTTATGCTAGGTTCTAGTGGTTTCCACCTTTGGCCTGTTCCTCAGGCTTGGCTACCGTGCGCCTCCGAGGCAGCGACGCTGACCCATGTAAGGTAGGTATAAGAAATGTGTGTTGATTGTAATCAAGAGAAAAATCCAAGCCAATCATATATTTTCGCAGTATACCTTTGAGTAACACCCCGTCTGTCTTGAATCTCAAATCTTTCAAACCAAATATGGTCAGTGCCTGATCTGCTTAGCGCCCTCTGGATTACACCAAACAAACCTCCATGACTTTGACCAATCTAATGAAAAGGAATCATGTCTCGATAATCAGTAATAATATTCTCTATTGACTTTCTATTGTGGAAGCCATTGGAACAAACAAATACATGACGTATTAAAAATGTAAAAATATAATTTCATCAATCAAATAATCTAAAAAAACACCAAATTTTTTCACATTTTATGTTCCATATTTTACCGATGATGTAATGTTCAACTCACAAATGCATAGCAGTTGTCACTGGCAAGTACAAGAACATCAATTGGAGATGTGTGATTAGCAACACAAATACCGCCCCCTACAGCTCGATTCTCACTGAAATATAAACATTAATAATGTATCATATTTTTATTTTATAAAAATATAAATATAAAGAAATAAGTAAATAATGTATTGCCATGAAAGAAATATGAATCAAAATTCTTATATTATTATTATTATTATTATTATTATTATTATTATTATTATTATTATTATAAAATGGATTAATTTAAATGTTGTTTCTGTACCACTTTAGAGTGCCACAGAGGCCACAATAATCCTTTCAAAATAGAAACATCCTTAAATTGATCATTCCAGTATCTGCTTTTGAAGCAGTTATATATTAATAGCCTGGATCAACCTCAGAATCACCCACTAATCTAGAATGCTCCTCTGTTAAGACATATTTCAATTCAATTTTGTTATGAAATCTGTACTTCTTTTTATCTATTTATTTTTTATAGCAAAATATGGAAACTCACCGATCATGATATGTGATCATAGCTGAGAAACATCGGCATAAGATCCTATACACTGTTAAACTTACATATTTATTAAGCACTTTTTTCAGACTGAAATATAAATAAAATTAATATAAATGATCTCTATACAGCTCTAATAAATAACCTTACCGTAGTTCCTAATTTATGCCCATGTTTTTACGTATCAGCTTTTTCTCAGGGCAAAACTCCAGGGTATAATTTGAATGTGTAGCTTAACTGACTTTTACAAATACTATAAAAATTTTTCAAATATTGGCTTTGAATTAGGCATGCAATGATCAAAATTTGCCTTCTGCTTCAAAAAGGGACTCCCCGGGTATAAGCCAACCACCAAAATATTTTTGTTCAAAAGGGGGGGGGGGGGGTGACTGACAGTTACTCATATCGGAAAATATGATGCAAGAATACATGTGGGTAAGGCCACATTTGCAGAATCAATCTCAGAAAGAAGATTACAATTTTAGCAATCAAAAATGTTGGAGCTGGACAACATAACCACAACACTGGCACCTGTTAATGTAACTGTATTTGGATATGTACAGTTTTTTTTATATACTTACTTGGAGTCTGGCATACAACCCAATAATGCTGTTGAACTCAAAAGATAGGTCAATGCAAACACAGTCACAGACAACCTGGAACAAGTATTATTTGTATTTACTTCTTAATTATTACCTAATATTTTGTGATGGAAATCTTACAACTCTGTGAAACACCCTAGAGGCTAAAGCCTTGTGCAGACTATCAAATTGACAAAAACATGTGATATGCCTAAATATGGTCATGATGTGATGTCATCATGACCATATGTAGGCACATCATGACTATATATGGGCACATAACAGTAGTGTAAACAAAGCTTTAAAATAATAATTATAATTATTGCTACTATTACAATTATTATTAATATTATTAATAATAATAATTATTATTATAATTATTATTATTAGTCTCCATTACCATTATTAATAATGCTACTATCATAGTACAAATAAATATAAAAGACAGAAGATATGAAAATTTATAATTAAAACATATTATTTTTATATTTACCTGATTGGTAATAAAATAAAATAGCGAATTATGAATCCAATGATCCAAAGGATTGTCAACCGCATACTGTAAGATAAAACAATTCACGGAATAAAATTTAAAAATTACATTAAAATAAAATACAAGTAAACTTATAAAAATCATGTACTTAAAAAATGTTTACCCATGATTTTACAGCAAAAAATGATAGTAACATTTCCAGTCACTGGAAGTAGGATAAAAATTATCAATTTTAACATAGAAATGAGTGTATTTAAAAAATGTTTACCAATGATTTTACAATGAAAAATGATAGAAACCTCTACAGTCATTGAAAGTAACATAACAATTATCAATTTTGTTTTAATTCAATAATCCTTATGCTCAAGTAAATAATTTGTATGTTACTAAAAAATGAACAAGTTAATTTAAAATTTATTTTTTATAACTTTTTGTCATATCCAGGGGACAATGCATCATTAAATGTTTATCAGTAATAATTGTGGAGACTTCTAGAGAACTGGTGTTATAGTACTTTAAAACATCCATGTGGTGCAGGAATAAAGCATTGGGGTTTAAAGGTCAGGGATGAAAGTCTTCGGCTGATTTGCTTGCTTTGTGCCCTTAGGCAAAAAAGTTCACCTATGATCGTCTCTCCACCGAGGAGTATGACTAGGTACCTGGTAGACATAAATGTGCCAAGCACCTGCTACCTGTAATAATGGAATACATCACCAGGAAGTGTTCCATAGTTATCTGATCCAATGGTTGACCATGTCTCAATGTGCCTTCCTTTTAAATAAACAGATAGTAAAGGCCCTGTCACACCTTGACGATTTAGCCAGCGTATGCCAACCAACGTATTAAAATTTCTCTAAAACGCTGGCATACAGTACGCTGAAATATTGATGTTTTTTTTAAATTTTGGGAGTATACATAGAGTATTTATTACGAGTTGGACGTATTCACAACAAGTTGGATGTACACATAAGATAACATATTTTTTTGAAGATTGTCAAGGAAGGGAGGAAGGAAAAAATAAAAATAAAATTTTGTTTTCTTACTTAGTAAATAGTTTTGCAAAAAACATTGTCAGAAGAGAAAATAAAAATAAAGTTTTATTGGTGAATGTAAGCAGTGTAGTAATGAGATGGTTAAATGCTTAAATTTAAATACTTAGGAAACACTTATCTGAAATTTCTAATTTTTTGTTGCGGTGGGTGACAAATTGGCCAAAAATTTATTCTAAATCATCATTATTGGCGGGCGGCGGGTTTACTAAAAAATGTATAAATTGTTCCACAGTTGTCTGATCTAATGGTTGACAATATGTCACCATGTGTTTTCCTTTTCAGTACACATATACCATCACCTATGTTGTTGGTTCCTTTTATCCATGGGTTTAGTTCTTCTACTTTCATGTTATATTTTAACACACAGCAATTAGCATTAAAAATTGATTAAAACATTTTGATTTAAAAACAACATATATTTACCTTAAATATTGATAATTCATATTTGTTCTTGTTAAAAGATTCCATGACGGTAATTCTATTGAAAAAGATGAAATAATAGAATATTAAATTTGGGTAATATGGGTGGATATGAGGAGATAGGTGTGGCTGAGGAATGGAGTTGGCTTAGAAATAGGGTGGCGCACAGGCTTGGTTTGCTAAGTAAGAGGGGTTGCTACAGTAAACAACAGGGGTTGCTAAAATAGAAGTTGTTTAAGATTTATATCTCATTATAATATTTCCTCTATGTAGAGTATGTTTTATGTGTTATTTTATAATTTCTTCTACCATAGTGGTAATACCATATATCAAGATAACTATCTAATGTCTAGACTACTAAAATTGTTTATCTAATGTCATTATTATTGTTATCAAAGTACACAATGGATATGACAGCAGAATCTACATGACTCTATAATGGTGTTGGAATTTAGTTGTAGCTTGGTGATAAGATGCAGGGTCCCTTGTTCAATTCCTGTAAGGTTTTTTCCTAATAACAAAAAATAATTCCATACCATTACTAAGCCTCATAAAAAAAATTACATTTATAGATCATCATTCCATTCTGTATTTCCTGCTAAATGCGACAACAAATTATTCATGCTGAAGATATTCAGATAATAAATAACTAATTTTACACTTTTTATTACATTATTTCGAGACACAGTTTTAATAGAAAATAGTTTTATTAGAAAAACTCAAAGAATTATGGTACATACAAGGTTTATGTATTTCTACAGCACCCCTTTGTTGCTACAACACCCCTTTCTTGCTACACCCTTTTTTGCTACAACACCCCTTTCTTGCTACAACACCCCTTCCGTACCATAACACACTTCCTTGCTACAACACCCCTTCCTTGCTACTAACACCCCTTTCTTGCTACAACAACCTTTCTTGATACAGCCCACCTTTGCTGCTACAACATCCCTTTCTTTCTACAATATCCCTTTCTTGCTACAATACCCCTTTCTTGCTACAACACACCTCTGTTGCTACAACATCCCTTTCTTGCTACAACACCCCTTCCGTACCATAACACCCTTCCTTGCTACAACACCCCTTCCTTGCTACAACAACCTTTCTTGATACAGCACACCTTTGTTGCTACAACATCCCTTTCTTCTACAATAATCCCTTTCTTGCTACAATACCCCTTTCTTGCTACAACACACCTCTGTTGCTACAACACCCCTTTCTTGCTACAACACCCCTTTTTTGCTACAACACCCCTTTCTTGCTACAACACCCCTTCCGTACCATAACACCCTTCCTTGCTACAACACCCCTTCTTTGCTACAACTCCCCTTTCTTGCTACAACAACCTTTCTTGATACAGCACACCTTTGTTGCTACAACATCCCTTTCTTTCTACAATATCCCTTTCTTGCTACAACACACCTCTGTTGCTACAACACCCTTTCTTGCTATAACACCCCTTTCTTGCACCCCACATCTCATCAGCCATTAACTATCATAGCACTCACTCACTTAAACCTAGATTCGCTGTTGTACATATTAATCATAGCATTGCATCGTAGTCTTGCCTAATTCGTCGCTCACATCACGAACTAACACAATCCAAGTAGATTGTGTTAGTTCGTGAAATCACAGTAGCGCGTCAAAACGAGCGCGTATTGGTTGTGAAGCAATTTTGTATTCTTTACCACACAAAAAGTCCTTAACGACAACAGCGCGTATTTTGACGCGCTTTTTTGATTTCACGAACTAACACAATTGAATTTAATTGTGTTAGTTCGTGATGTGAGCGACGAATTGCGCAATACAATTCACCTATGGTACTATTGGTATTATTAGTAATGGATTCTTTTCATCAATACACCAACACATTACGAACAATCTAAACAGAAGGTATGTCACAACATCTCACAAATCAATTGTTCCATTGTTCAAAATGTTAAATTGCAAACATACCTGACATTTAGGGCATTAGATCATACTTACAAATGTGAACAATGTTCCCTTAGTACATTTGTTTTGTGGCAATGCTCTGACAACAAAATGTTTGTTTTATATATTTCCTTTTTGTTTAGGGGTCGTTCACAATTATCAAAATTTTCTTAAGTGTACAAACAGTATACTAGAGGGAGGAGATAGACAAATGTGTACACTTCTACATGCGCATGAAAATGTTGATTCAAAATAACATGCAATATTTGAAATAATACATTTTTATTACCAATTATAATACAACCATGGATATAATTAGACATTTTTACGAAACCAAGTACAGTACATTAGTTGATTTTATTTATTCTTTCTTTATACTAAATATACACTTTCAATACATAGTACTGGTTTCCAAAGTGGTTCAGTTCTTAACAATTTATTTCAGTTTGTATGCATAAATAAAATAGTACGGTTGTCAAGAGATACACACAATCTATGAGGCCTAGGTGGTGGCGTACCAAAGATTTCTGGCAATGGGTCCAAGCTGCTCAAGAAGTGGGTCCAGCCCCAGCCCCACCTAAGCCTAATACTATAAATCTCTACTAGATGCCAGGACTTAATAAGCTGTAAAATTTGCTTTTGCAAAACAGTGTTTTAAATCGAAATGATTGACTCCTTCCCCAACAGGCGTTGGACGTCCAGGGTTCCCTAATGAAGACTTGTTCTCCCGGACCACCACTGCGCCTAGGTCCAAAACTTCTAAAAAGAGTCGTTTTTGGCAGCAGAGAAATTATAGAATCTGTAGGATCTTAGCCCAGGAGTTCTATAAGTATCTTAACTATGAAGCTATAGCTCCACAACTGAGGTAAGGCCCCATAAAAAAAAATTATTAGTTTATCACCTTATCAAAGAATAAAATCTGATTTTTTTACCAATGATCACAAATAAATCAATGGTTAGAGACACATATATAAAAAGTCATAAGAATGGAATCAAGTTTATATTTAAAAAATATGTTTTTGTTGTACCAGTAAACATAATTCCAAGAAATCCTGAGCTTTTCAAGTGAAAAAAGATGGAAAAAAGACCATTTGAAATGAAAATATATGTTGATTGGAAAAAAAACAAAAAAAACCCCCAGATTTTCCCCAAAAGTGATGAGGGAGCGGGTGATAAACTAATAATTTTTTTTATGGGGCTAAGTCTGCAATTATGGATGCAGCAACACACAATTTCCCATACCACTGTCTTTAAGAGCTGATCCTAAGGGAGGGAAAGGTGGGACAAAAGGAAGGGAAACATATCACTCTAAGATGAATTGGATCAATAAATAAATGGGAAAATATTATGTATGTGTTTGACCTGAGTGGTGTAATATTGATAACATTTTGCCCTCACTATCTGAATTGCCCTCAAGTCTTTGAATAATGTTATCATAATCCTGTATTATCATGAAATGATAAACAGGAGAATATCTAAAATTGTAGGAGATATGCATCTAGTAACGAAAAACATTTACTTATCCCTGCTAACTACAATACTGTGATATTTCAAGAGTATTTCTGGTTTAATCAAGGCCTTTGCTTACATTAAAACTACTATGCGAGTTTTATTTTATTGTCAGTTGTCAACTTATCATTTACATTCAAATAGCTCTGCAGAATTTACAAGGAAGGAAAAGTATTTCCTTATTGCAGGCTTTAATGTTTAATTAATGTACAGTAGTTGAGAGCTTCTTAGCTAAACTGGTGGTAGCCACTTTGTGTGCGCTGAACCGTGGAGGTCTCTTGGTCCCTCGTTCAATTTTCCATCGCTGTTCTCCTTGTGTTCCAGCTGTAGAGCTGAAATGCAAGTTACGATGGAGCGCAGTCTTTCGAATAAGACGTTTAAGCCATTGGTCCTGTGTGCATTATGGCCCGTGTGCATGTTAAAGAACACAGTACGCTATTCGGAAAAGAAGAGGGGATTGTCTCCTGTGTACTGCTCAATTACCACCACCACAAGGACCCCACTGGAAATAAGTCTTCTACAGACTTTCATGGGTTATCCTTAGTGTTTACACTGAATAAATCCATCCATCAAATTGTTTTATGTTGAAGTGAGCTGCTATTAGGAACTTGTATACAAATTTATAAAATACTAAATAACTAATTACCAGAAGTGAGAATCGAAAAATCCACTTATTAATCTCAGATAAGATAGTATAATACTCCAAGTGCATTTCGATACTTAGAGTATGTATTATACTATCATAAGTGAGAATATTAATAGTTTTCGATTTCTAAATAATACTAAAAACCAGAATGATTTTTTGCATCATAAATATGTTGGTGTATTCATTTGTTTTAACTTCCCCAAAGCATATTTTCAATTTTTTTTACAAAACATAAAGATGTACTTGCAAATAAAAAAAACTTACCTTCTGCTGAAAATCGTTTTGTAACTTCATCGTCAATTATTGCCTTAAAAGAAATGTAATTATAAATGATAATTCTTCATTTTAAAAATATAGGACCAACTTAAATAACATTATGAATATATAATGAGTACATCCAGAATAATATAATATGCTCAATTTGAAACAAATAAAAGGGCTGTAGAGTAATAATAACAATGTTATTTTCCCCAAAACTCAACTAAGTGACTTATGAATTTCTATGGGCTTCATTACAGTGGTTTCAACATAGAAGCTGTTTGGTGCAGCGGTTAAGCCTTTGGATTCAATCGTGAGGTCGTAGGTGAAGGTTAAAGCTGGTGAAGCTTGGGTTTGCCCCTCTTGTGTTTATGGACGTAGGCTAGAGGTGGGGTGTGGATGCGGCAAATAAGTTCCACTTAGTAGGTTTAATAAAATACTAAAAAATGACCCATTAAATTTCATTGGAATAGGGATTTAGTTCCAAATTCTCAATTTCTCCCCCCCCCCAGGATCTTTTCACACCCCACCCTCAGGCCAAACCCAGAATACACCTTGGCCTTCTCTACCTCATATTCTGTACTGTATGAGGTGAATGATTCTGAATAAAATTCATAGTACTGAACTAGGAATACTCCCCACGAAGTAGAGGAGGTTGAATGACGTGTACAATGGAATCTGTAACCTTTTTCACAACAATAATTTTAAAACACATTAAAGATGCTACAATAAATAGTACAAACCACAGCAGGGGACTAAAAATTATTAACTTTCAAAATGTCTAAATTTTAGATTACATTGAATCGTGGAGCTTACTTCCATTCCTTTTTTACAAAAATAAAGTCCGTCTGACAGCTCAAATTCTCTGCGCACTTGATCAATGCCATTTTTGGAACTTAGGGCTGATGTTTGGTTCTTTACTCCTTCGGCAATATGTCTTCCGCTACCACCTCTTTCTCTACCTACAAATCATAAAAAACGAATGTAACAGTTAAAATTACCCTTTTCATAAAGCTACAAATAAAAATAATAATGATAATAATGCTAACAAGAACATTATATTTAAAAATTAATGACTTCAACGTAAAATATAAGCTTAACAATTAAGACATATTAATAATTTATTGTAATGATATGGTAATACTTTTATAAAGCACCTAATGCAGAAAATGGCCTGAAAGAGATGATGATGTAAAATTATTATAACAGAAGTGACTTATGAAGCGGTAAGTCTTTAGGATCTGTATTGACCAACAGTCAATTGTTGGTGAATTGGGTATTATAATATCTGATCCTTTGACTGCAGTTTGTATGAATATTTCAACATCATCACAGTTACCAAGTTCCTTGTTCCTGTTTCATTTCATCAATACAAAAGTGAAGGGGAAAAAAACAAAAAAAACCCCCAATATTAGCGTTAAAAATGTACAAATCTAAATTACAATAATGAAAGGCATTTTAAATTTATGAAGATATACTGTACGTCTGCCTTCCAATTAAAGACATCCCTCTAATTAAACACCACTTTTCTGTGGTCCCATGATCCCAAGTGTCTTTATTATCCTAATTAGTGACCAAAGCTGCTGGAGGGAGACCTATAATTATGATATTATATGAAAAAATATTTTGCATACTTAATGTATAAGAATGCAAGGGCTGTAGTTGTCCTTCCTGTTCTTCCTGACCATCATGATTCCTTTTTTTATCTTCTAAAGCTATTCGCTGACGTCCAAACTACAAGAATAAGATGAAATTAATAAATATTATTACCAGTCAGCTGTGATATTTAATTAATACATTACCTGTATTTGAAATTGACAGTGGAATTCAGAAAAGAAACCACCCTCCTGGATGCTCTGAGACTGAGCAGAGACTTATTATTATTAATCATGGCCCAGGCCTAGCCTATTTAAAATAATAATTTGCCAGAATGTTCGAGTCAATTCTTATATTTTGAAACAATTAAAATTTGAATCGTAATTTTCCAGTGAAACATCCGACAAAATGTGGCATCATGAAGTACCATCTTTTTGTTTAACTTTCTTGTCATAATCGAGGTTCATTGAATCACCTTTTAGCATTGGTGGTTTTTTCTGCTGGATTAAATAAGTCTAGGCCTAGGGGCCAGGCCCAGTGGCGGCTCTAGGAAATAACTTATTGGGGGGGGGGGGTAGTGGCTAAGTATTTATGGGTGTAACTATAGTGCGCTGCGTTGTCTGAGGGCCGAAGGC
>NW_022705543.1:2452272-2487875 GCF_011630105.1 Anneissia japonica
GTGTATAGCTGATTAATTACATTTCAATTCAATCATGGATAGCGAAGGATAATGTCCGTGAGAAAACTCCCATGCCACTCGTAGATGCAAGGGGACGATACGTGTTTGAAGCTGAAATTCAAATTTCTTAATGTTTTAATTAGTTTACATAACTGATTCAGTTATAATGTAAGAGTAACCAAGAGACTTGACAAGTACAGCTGTAGTTAGGTTTAATAGTCGATTAACGCCAACCTGTTTTTAAAGTTAAGTTTAATAGTTAAATGATTATCGCCAACCTGTTTTTAAACCATGTAGGTACTAAATATTACTGTTTTATACATCTGATATAAATCATTTTGCATCTCATATTTATAAAAGGACTACAAATACAATACCATATAATTTTTAGAGAAATTCACTTGATATTTTAAATAGCCGAAAATAAAAACTTTTTTACATAAAAAGCAGTGTTTTAAAATATTCCACAAAATTTTCAATAAGTTCTGGCTTTCTTGTATGTAATTTGATGTATTTTGGTAATAAAAGTTTGTTTGAAAGTTTATAGAGTGTTAATTTTGTTGTTTTGGTAGACTTTTTGAGATTTTGTTTACATGGGACTAATTTGTAAGTCCGTGACATTTACAGATGTAATGTCCGTGACACTACATAATCCATATTATATAATGAAAATATTTTACATTTTCTATTTTTCACTCCTGATAAAGTTAGAACAACTATCTGTTTATTTGATTTAGGAAGGAAATTCTGATATATGCAAAAACAGAACAGGAATTTTAATTTTCCTATATACCATCAAAAGTTATGTCGCAATCCTGTAATGTCCGTGACACGTACATTTTGCATTCTGACATACACACCGTAATTTTTTTTTTTAATTTTGTGTTATATTCCTACAGTTGAGAGTGAATGGGAGTATAAAAACCAAAATTTGACTTGTTTTCATTGTGTAATCTATAAAATATAGCTCTTTATATTTTCAAATTTGTAATGTCCGTGACAAAAAATACTGTGGAATGCCCAATGATATGGTAATACATTTATAAAGCACCTAATGCAGAAAATGGCCTGAAAGAGATGATGATGTAAAATTATTATAACAGAAGTGACTTATGAAGCGGTAAGTCTTTAGGATCTGTATTGACCAACAGTCAATTGTTGGTGAATTGGGTATTATAATATCTGATCCTTTGACTGCAGTTGGTATGAATATTTCAACATCATCACAGTTACCAAGTTTCTTGTTCCTGTTTCATTTCATCAATACAAAAGTGAAGGGAAAAAAAAACACAAAAAAAACCCCCCAATATTTGCGTTAAAAATGTACAAATCTAAATTACAATAATGAAAGGCATTTTAAATTTATGAAGATATACTGTACGTCTGCTTTCAAATTAAAAACATCCCTCTAATTAAACACCACTTTTCTGTGGTCCCATATTAACAAGTGTCTTTATTATCCTAATTAGAGACCAAAGCTGCTGGAGGGAGACCTGTAATTAAATTATGATATTATATGAAAAAATATTTTGCATACTTAATGTATAAGAATGCAAGGGCTGTAGTTGTCCTTCCTGTTCTTCATCCTGACCATCATGATTCCTTTTTTTATCTTCTAAAGCTATTCGCTGACGTCCAAACTACAAGAATAAGATGAAATTAAGAAATATTATTACCAGTCAGCTGTGATATTTAATTAATACATTACCTGTATTTGAAATTGACAGTGGAATTCAGAAATGAAACCACCCTCCTGGATGCTCTGAGACTGAGCAGAGACATATTATTATTAATCATGGCCCAGGCCTAGCCTATTTAAAATAATAATAAAATAATAAATGTGATTTCATTATCATACTTCTTTAGTTTGAGCTTCTTGATCTTGGTGATCTGCACTCACTCTTTTTGAATTTTCAGAACATTTAAACTTTTGGATTAGGCCTAGGTAGGCTAGGGCCTAGCTTAGCCATGGCTAGGCTAGCCCTCTTAAACTATCGGCGCTAATGCATTTTCGCACCTAACTTTTAATTCCTAATTTTTTTACCTCAGTGTTCTTCTCACAGTTGCAACATATAATTATAAACATTTTTACATGCATCCACCGATCACAATGTACTTTTTCCAAGAAAAAAAACCCTGTACAAATACAGGTTAATACGGCGTTTCCACGCTTGCTAGCACGAGGAGCTGTACTGTTTTGCAATCAGGTAGAAAATTGCCAGAATGTTCGAGTCAATTCTTATATTTTGAAACAATTAAAATTTGAATCGTAATTTTCCAGTGAAACATCCGACAAAATAAGGCTTCATGAAGTACCATCTTTTTGTTTAACTTTCTTGTCATAATCGAGGTTCATTGAATCACTTTTTAGCATTGGTAGTTGTTCTGCTGGATTATACCGTTAAATAAGTCTAGGCCTAGGGGCCAGGCCCAGTGGCGGCTCTAGGAAATAACTTATTGGGGGGGGGGGGTAGTGGCTAAGTATTTATGGGTGTAACTATAGTGCGCTGCGTTATCTGAGGGCTGAAGGCCGAGCCGGGGGTGGGTATGGGAGGGGATGTCCCCTCTTCCCAAAACAAGATTTAAAAAAAAATTGGGACTTCTAGATGGCTGGAAATGGCTGGGATGGGAAAACTAGGCCTATCATTGGTTTTCTTTTGATCCGACTGCAAGCCCGATGAGCTTTGGCAGATGGGGGGGGGGGCTTGACCAAACCGAAGCCCCCCTGCCCCCCACTGGCACCGCCACTGGCCAGGCCCTATTTGTATGTCTGTGCAAGGAGGTATTTTATACCTCCTTGGTCTGTGTATACATTTGGATCATTTACTAATTTTAAAGTAATTACTGTACATAACATGTGAATTTCATGTGGTGTGCCCTACATCATAATCAAACAACACCACCATATAATATAACGCATAACTAAAATGACATACAAACGCAAATAATTAAGTTTTCATAAATGATTAAATTACATAAAACTTTGCACTGTAAACTCGGTCATTCTGGCAATTTCCTACTGATTGCAAATGGCTGCAGCTCTCGTCGTGCCAGCAAGCACAGGTTTGCTGTCCTGTACTGTACTTATTTGTTGAAAAAGTACTTTGTGGGTGGTTGAATCATGTAAAAATGTTTTATAATTATATGTCGTGACTGTGAGAAGAACACTGAGGTAAAAAAATTAAGTTTAAAAGTTAGGTGCCAAGGTGCATAGCGCCAAACTAGAGGCCTAGCAACCCCCCCCCCCCCCCCCCCCCCCCCCCCCCCTAGGCCTTAGTACTTATTCTTTAGACCTATGCAGAGTATTTTATTGTAGTAAAAGTAGGCCCAAGCATATAAATATATATTAGCAGGTTAGGCCTAGCCTTAGACAAAGCCTATATCGTAGGCCGCCAGGCCGTTTGTAGTTGTTCGCGAGACTGGATAAACCACGACCAAGCGGCCTTTCTTTCGGTATTCTTTCTTTCTATCTAGGTAGCCTAGGCCTAGCCAGGCTTCGCTTTACTGTACTTTCAATACCTCAAATAGCTGTAGGAGAAACGTCTTGTAAATTTTCCTTAGGCCAATAGAGACTCCAAAACATGCTGGGATAATAATTAAACCTAATATAAGAAGTAATGGTGACAAATAAAATCCCAAAAGAGTTAGAAAGAGTTCCATCTCCTTCGCACTCAGCAGCACTGTGTCGCCGTCGAGTCGCCAAACAGATGACTAAAAAGTATGGTCGGTCTAGCGTGACGAATTTAATACATATTCATGATTTTCAAATGTCAAGTCAAAAGAAAGAGGGCAAGCGCGAAAGTTTTTGAAAATGTCTTCTTCGTCCTCGGAAAGTGGTTATGATAGGACAACAAATATTTACACATGGCTGCTCGAATTTATGTGCTATGAACTTCACAATGAATTCTTGGAATCGAGCACAGTGGACAGCACATCTGATAGAGACTATTTGAAAGGTGAAGTCCTTATTTATAGCCTATGTTATAAGCCTAGGCTAGGCTACTTACTTGTCTATAATAAGAAGAGGCATAGCTAGGCAAAGGTCTAGACTAGGCCTAGCTGCTTAGCCTAGTAGAGGAGGCCTAGGCCCTAGCACTAGCTGGTAGTAATCCTAGCTAAAGAGGGCTGACAAGCGCCCTCACATGGATATGCTCCTAGCTATATAGGCCTAGTAGGCCTATATTATACTATATCAATTTGGACTCTATCAAGGCCCCTAGGCCTATATGAGATGTTAAATTCTAAACATTCAGTTTTTTTTCAAGGGGCCTAGGCCTACCTACTAGGTACGTGACTATCAGCCGTTTAGAGCGTGATACCATCACCACTATCATTTTCTGCAGCAACTCGACTGTCTGTACAGCCCTCTATTGTTTTGGCAGCAAACCAAAGGTCGTATTTATTTTTTCCCTTGACCCGAAAATACTGATGACGTAGGCTTAGTTTACATTTTCCTCTTTAACCTTGTCATCAAACCAATTTTTCCGACTTCGTGAAGTGAGTGAATTTATTTCCCAAGGTTTTGGTTGTAAAAAACATGCAATTATTTCATAGGGCCTGTTTATGCTGCCAAAAAAGTACCATATATACATATATATATATAGGCCTATACGGTATTTTTAAAATATGGATTTTTTTTTGCAACAGAAACGGGACTCATAAAAATATACCGTATTTTTATACCGTATTTTCCCCCACTATTTTTGTGGAATTATTCCGGTATTTTGCAAAAGATACCGTATTTTTTAAACCCCATTTCTGCTGCCAATAAAAATACCGTATTTTGTGCCGACCCCTGACATGAGGTCAAGAGCCAGAGCATAATGCGGGTTGTTTTGATTTTTTTGTCGTGGAAAAGCGAAAAATAATGCGAAATGTGGACTGAAAATACTAACAATATTAGCCAATACTAAATAACACCAATAATTTCTAGGCTGTAGCAGAAATTGTGGTGTAAAACTTCCTTCGTTGCAACTTTTAATTATAGATAAAATAGATGAAACTAAAAGTACAATACAATGTTCTTTAAGAGAAACCATGTTTATCGCGAGCAGAAATAAAACCATAGAGATATAATAAGAATATATAGCTCTATGAAAAAAAACTCACTACACAGGTCAATCCAAACTTCCATCTCACAAAAAGCATTTTTGGTAAAAGAGGACTTTTTAAACAAGACCACCCAAGAAGTACTTTTAGCAGAAACGAGACGCTAAATTTCAGATACCTTATTTTATACGGTATATTTTATACTGTATTTTTAGGAAAAGCGGCATAAACTGGCCCATAGAAGTTTATTTTGTTCTGAAACCAGTTTATTGTGTTAGTTTTATTCATCCACAACCGGGTGTGATATTTAGTTGTTTTGAACATCGAAACGTTGTTTTTGACCGAAAATAAACATTTGTTTGTGAATGGAAATTCCCCAAATCTAACTGTTTGTGTGGTGTAGACTGACGTCAATACATGTCTAATCTTGCTGCAATCACATGCAGCAATTAGTCACATTAATTATTTAAATTATTATTTAATTAATAACTGATTGAATTTTAATGAGTTTCACAATTCTTTTTTTGTCCTTGTTGCATACTTTCAAATTCTTTATAAATATTTTATTTATAATGTCTAAAAGCAAAGAAGATAAAGCAGTTTTTGATCATTTTTCAAGAAAAGGTCACATACTTTTCTATTGTTTACATTGGTTTTGAAGGACCAAAATTAGGCATAATTAATCATTTCTTAAATTCGGTAACTTTATTAATATTTGAATGAGGACAATGATCTTGGTATCAATATAATGCTACATTAATGCCCTTTCTGGCTGAGAAGGAATTCCTTGCATTTGAAAGTTTTTGTCACGTACCTATTACCTAGCCTATAAACATCATATACCCAGGAGGATCAGATTACAGAAGACTCTTGGGAAACAAGTAAACAAGTAAGGCCAGCTACCAAGGGCCTGTCTAGGGCTAGGGCCTACTACTAGCTAGCCAAGGCCTATATTAGGCCTAGGCCAGTCCTAGCCCTACAGCAAAAATGCCCTCCAACCATTTGTATACATTAAAAAATTTGTTAATCAATCTTATTTCATTGAAGGTTTTATCCAGCGTTTAGCTCCTAAGATACCATTGCCATCCATAAAGATGTGTATGGTCCAGTACTTACACCTATTGGTTCGGTTGGTGGATGGTCCTTCAATTTCATTGGAGTACACATCTGAACAATGCAGTGATCAAGGAGGTGAAAACAGTCCGATTACGCCATTGGAAGATGCTATTCAGATACTTGATAAAATAGAATTTTATGATAAAAACAGTCACATTCCAAAGAATGACATAAATGAGTTCAAGGAGCTGTTGCGCACCGAGGTATAGTGAGAAAAAATATATTTTATGTTGTATGCCCATATATAGTCATGATGTGTCATGATGTGATGTCATCATGACCATATTTAGACATGTTACATGTTTCTGTTACTGTAAAATTTGATAGAGTCTGTACAGGGCTTTAGTTATCTTGGATAACAACTGTCTTATAATAAGTTACCCATATATTGGCATGATGTCATCCATGTAAAACAAGTTCTCATAATCTCGAAAGCTCTGATGAGGGCAGTATAATACAGTGCACCCTCCAATTCGAGACCCCTGTAATCCCGAAACCCCTTTAATTCGAGACCACTTTTCCAAAAACCCAAATAACAATCTTCAACCTTTTAACACAAAGCTAGCCCTCTAATTGGAGACCAACCCCGAGACCACCCCAAATTTTCAGGCCCCAAAGGTGGTCTCTAATTGGAGGGGGAACTGTAGAGGTAGTAGCACTATTAATCAGCAAAGTGTTTATATAGCTCCTCATGAGGGCAGTATAATAGAGGCAGTAGAGCTAAAAAAGATCTTTTAATCAATCAGCCTCATGAGGCAGTATAATAGAGGCAGTAGAGCTAAAAATGTCTATTAATCAATCAGCCTCATAAGGGCAGTATAATAGAGGCAGTAGATCTAAAACAGATCTATTAATCTATCAGCCTTATGAGGGCAGTTTAATAGAGGCAGTAGAGCTAAAAAAGATCTATTAATCAATCAGCCTTGTGAGGGCAGTTTAATAGAGGCAGTAGATCTAAAAAAGATCTATTAATCCATCAGCCTCATGAGGGCAGTTTAATAGAGGCAGTAGAGCTAAAAAGGTCTATTAATCAATCAGTCAAGTGTTTCTAGAGTTCTTCATCAGAACCAAAAATAGATATTGTCATAAGTTGATAGTGTTGAGAGAGCTTTAACTGCTTTGTTTTCTCAGGCTGTTTTTGTTTGTTGTCGTGCTAATAATTTTGAAAAAGGCAAGCAAGTTTTAGAACGTCAATGGCCAGAAGATTCCATTGAAACAGAAATTGATAAAGTGAGTTTTTAATATCTTTTATAGCCTTATCATTTTCTTTATTCGCCTTTTATCATCACTATCACTTCTTTTCTTTCTCCTTTTGTCCCCTAATGCATTATTTTTTTTATCCCTCCCTTTATCTCCTCCTTATTCTCTTTATTTCCTGCTTTATTTTATTCTTATTTTTGATTTTCTCCTTTATTGTGCTAATTATTATTTGATAGAGTGAGTTTCTAGTTTTTGTTTTATAACCCCTAATGCATTTTTTCTTTTATCCCTTTTTTATTTCCTCCTTTATTTTTTTCTTTATTGTGTAAAAATTAATGATTTTCCCTTAACATTACTTAATTTTGATTGGTGCTTGTAATGTTGATATAACTCAAGATTTATTATATATATTTTTCAAAATGTAGATGACCAAGGATAAACTATTGGAAATTGTGGATTCAAAGAGGTGTAAACATGTTGAGATTAGAAAGAGTTCCTATGCAGATTTTATAGCCAAGACCCATCACTACCTTCAAGCTATCTACTCCATATTTTCAGAGCCGTTCCTGGTCGCTGTAAGTGCCACATTAGTATAAATACGCATACCACTCTACTATTAGCTTGGTTACCTCTTGTCAAGAATGGCAGCACACAATCCAAAACAAAACTGACTCTGTTAAGAGCCTGTGAATGTTGTGGTTAGGTTATGTCTGAAGCTAATTTTAGCACAACATTGAAGCGGGAACCAGTCAACTTTCCCCCTAGCAAACTCACACCTTACAAACATTCACTCTATAAACTCTCCCCCTGACTATGCAAATGTACCCCAAAACACCTCCCCCCCACTAACAAACTCTCCCCCCACCCCCAAGTCAGTGCCATGTGGAAGTATTGATAATGATGCAGAACAAGAAAGTCATTTGTTAGGGGGAAAGTTCGTAAGTGGGTGAGTTTGTTAGTGGGTGAGTTTGTTAGTGGGTGAGTTTGTTTGGGGGCGTGTTTGATAAGGAGCAAGTTTTCAGGTGGAGACTGTATAGTCAGGGGTGAGTTTGGGAAGGGAGGATTTGTAAAGGGACGAGTTTGTAGGGGGAAAGATTGCAAATATATTGAATTTATTGCCAGGGTTATTTCGTCCTGACTTACCGTATACCAAGGCTTTTCTCCCTGACCCTGTTGACCTTCATTGGAATTTATATACACTGTCAGGCTGTTTAACTCCCAAGTATGGTTCCACCCCTGACTTTATTATATATTCTGACTGTTATACAAACCTGAGATAAATTACACTGGAGAGCCTATGCTTTTACAGTGAAGTGTAAATAGAATAATTCTAGTTTGATCAGTTGAATTTCATTGTTTTTTTGTAGGCTGATAGGAAATTTAAAGGAATCTTTAATAAAAGGAGAAGGGATGAGACTGAAGCGGATTTGACAATGGAATCTGTGGAAGATGTACCCCCAACACCAAACAGAAGTGCCCAAAAGATGCCCAGTGGGAGGCCCAGAAAGGAATTGAGAAGTAGCCCAAGAAATGAACAGCCCAAAGAGAATGAAAATTGCAATCAAAAGTGAGTTATATTTATGGTCTTTGTTTTGTAGAATATTTCACATTATTTCATAATTTATTATTCGTATAACTGGTAAGTAAAAATCCTAAAACACTATAAGTTAAATCAATAAGTTGCTCATTTATATTTGAAATGTTTAATAAAAGTAGAATGGATGAAAATGAAGGGGATTTGACAGTGGAATCTGCGGAAGATGTACCCCCAACACCAAACAAAAGTGCCCAAAAGATGCCCGGTGGGAGGCCCAGAGGGAGGCCCAGAAGGAAATTGAGAAGTAGTCCAAGAAATGAACAGTCCAATGAGAATGAAAATTGCAATCAAAAGTGAGTCATATTGATGGTCTTTGTTTTGTAGAATATTTCACATTATTTCATAATTTATTATTCGTATAACTGGTAAGTAAAAATCCTAAAACACTATAAGTTAAATCAATAAGTGGCTCATTTATATTTGAAATGTTTAATAAAAGGAGAATGGATGAAAATGAAGGGGATTTGACAGTGGAATCTGCAGAAGATGTACCCCCAACACCAAACAAAAGTGCCCAAAAGATGCCCGGTGGGAGTCCCAGAAAGAAATTGAGAAGTAGCCCAAGAAATGAACACCCCAAAGAGAATGAAAAATGCAATCAAAAGTGAGTCATATTGATGGTCTTTGTTTTGTAGAATATTTCACATTTCATAATTTATTATTCGTATAACTGGTAAGTAAAAATCCTAAAACACTATAAGTTAAATCAATAGGTTGCTCATTTATATTTGAAATGTTTAATAAAAGGAGAATGGATGAAAATGAAGGGGATTTGACAGTGGATTCTGCGGAAGATGTACCCCCATCACCAAACAAAAGTGCCCAAAACACACCCAGAAAGACGCCCAGTGGGAGGCCCAAAGGGAGACCCAGAAAGAATTTGAGAAGTCCAAGAAATGAACAGCCCAAAGAAAATGAAAAATGCAATCAAAAGTGAGTCATATTTATGGTCTTGGTTTGTGTTGATATTTCACAGTATTTCATAATTTATTGTTTGTATAACTGGTAAGTAAAAATCCTAAAACACTCTAAGTTAAATCAATAAATTGCTCATTTACATTTAACAATATATTTTAAGCTAGAATATGTTAGTATAATTTATGTCTGTTAATTTGAATACAATATATACCGTATGGTACATATGCAATAAGGTATATAAAACGGAAATGCCAACACATTTCACCGCCATTCACAAATAGCAACTTCTTTTCTTTATAACCACTGGGTAAGATGGTTCAATTGCTAATGCCACACTCCCATTTCCCCATGATAATTTATAATTAACAATGATACACAAATAATAATTGTTATTATTTATTTTATGATTTTGGGGAGTCCATTTCTTATTCAAGATTGAGAAACATTTTCTTTTTCAATTAAATTTTAAAAATGAAAGGTGTTGTAATGACACTGCGTCCGACGGTTATCAGCCGACGCGATTCTACAGAGAAAGTAGCGCCACAACGCATGTGCAACGGATTATTTTTAATATACGATATGCTCAGACTGCAACCGTCAATCAGCAGACGTGTCGCGTCGTCTAGCGCTCACGGGAGCGCAGTTGGATTTGTCGTACGAGGCAGTGAGTGCCCAGCATTAAATACAATGCTTGCAAGCAGTTCACATAATAGTGAGCTTTCGATTTGTGCAACGACACAACACTAGAACGGAATCATTCATGTGTGACCGTCCTACCTGGCATCCTACGTTCTCTGCATACGTAGATTTGGCCAAATGGCGTTGGCCAAATGGCGTTCCCTATCTACTCGACGAGGTGATCTTAACATTCTCGCATGCACAAATGACTTTTAGGGGCACCATTATGTTCTACGTCTTACTTCTAAGTTCTTTAGCTCAAAATTGAAATTTCTCTACCCAATCATGATTAGTAATAATATTTAATCATTTTGAATAGATCTGGTGATCGATTTAAAAAGTTTCTACAGCATGAAGGAAAGGATCCAGAGAAATTCATGATGGATATCTCTCGAGAAAGTATTGAGGCTGTTGTTGCTGCTAAGGTGGTATGTCATTTGTTTTGTTTTCCTATATTTATGGCTACGGCTGCCACCACTGTGAGGATATTGTAACCACCTATCTATAGTGTATGCATATATAAACCATTAATACTTAGACATGCTGGGAATTCTGTTTTCTTGCTTGGTAATTACTCATTGATCCCAGGTATACCTACTGTATTAATTGGGTTTGAGGGTCAAATTAAACTACTGTATATTCTCATGTATAAGGCAACCCCCGAGTTTGAGAACAGTTTTGGATGATTTTTGTATGTTGAGTTATAAGACGACCACCCCTCCCCCCTCCCATTTCGCTGTTGGAATTCATACTATTTGGCCTCTCTTTATGGTCTTAATACTGCATCTGCTAGCTAAAAACTTAGGTTAGATTTAATGCATTCAAAAATTTCCTTCAGGCCTTGCAGGCCCTCAGAAAATTTTCTCAAGCATTAAATCTAACCTTCGTATAATAATTTTCCTATAGTGGACTATGCGGAGCTCTACTAATGGCTTATTAGTATACAGCAGTAATGGGAAAAAATTATTGCTGCGAAGCAGCCAATTCATATTCTTGACAGCAATTTGACCTCTGAAAGGTCATTGTTTGTCAAAAAACAAGGGCCTAAGACGACTGAAAAGCGGAGTTTCCTTCTTTCGTTCTGCCGGGTAAAATAAATTACTTTAGGTGACGTTTGTAGACTAACCAACACTTACCAACGTCCGCATGTCGCGCTAGCCTTATCCTACTCTTGGCCTAGACTAGCTTGGATGATATATGCCTAGCCTTGAAGGGACGAAGGTCCCAATGAAAAACAATGTTGCTCCTTGATAGCTAACATTGTCTATTTAACATCACAATAATTCATTATTAGACCTATAGTTGTTTTTTGAATTGTACTCCACAAATCTCAGCCGATACCTCGCACAACTCGAGTAACGTCTCGTATCTATTGTCATGACGTCATGGCTCGCTGGCTCACACACTTGCGATGTCTCACATTTGTGATCAAATAATACGCTGGCTCGCACTTTGGCAACACTCTTTGGCAGTCAACTCGCCCCTAGAAAACCCGCCCTTGGAAACTTGCCCCATAAAAAAATGTACACTTCCTAGACCATGCAGTCTTCAAATTAAAAATTGTAACCTTTGGTAATCAACTACATTTTCAACATACATAGAAATTTTTGAAACTTTATTAAAAAAAAACCTAAACCATAATTCATCACTATAAACACTTTTTGACAAAAATGAAAAATTTCGACTTTGTTACCCAAATTGAAGTGTTCTAATATAGACAATGGGTCGTGTCTCATATTATTTGTTATATTTTTATTATTCATTATTTTCACTTGACTCGCATAAATAATTTTGTTCGAAGAACATTTATATGCAGTTGCAGCACTTCACTTGCAATTTCTAGTTTATACTAATAATGCTCTTGCATTTTTAGCACTAAATACATAGCTAGTAGTTTTAGTTTCAGTTTATGCACATGATTTAGAAAAACATAAAACTGAAACTGTTAATAAGAAACCTGTAAGCATAATCACTAAAAAAGATTAAACTTTTATTACACTTGTTCTCTGATAATGTCATCAAAATAGCATACTTGTTAGGGGGTGGGATATCACAATTTTTGACAGAAACCACCAGGGTCTAGGGGAAAAGCCCTGGCCCCTAGAAAAACTGATAACTTTTGGGATTTTGTCAGATGTGGGAAATGAATTGTGTAGTAATACAGAATAAAAGATTTCTTTTGGGACTAGTGTTCCCATGGTCTTTAGCAGCTTTAGTTAGAATATTGAAGATAAAAGACATTTATTAATGCCCACAGAAAAGTGGTCTGTAATTAGACATGGTCTTTACTTAGAAGGAGACCTGTAATTTAGTACTGTAATGTTGAAGTTTTTAGTGGTGTTGATCACTGCTTTCTAATACTTTTTTTTGTCGGGGACCCACCATTCCAATAAGCTTTGACCAGAGCCCACTAGAAGTTTTTACTCATAAGGCTTCTTGACTCAGCTTGTAAAATATTGGCAAGGTATAGAAAGATTTGCTTCTTCTAAAATATGTTACTAATATGGAAATGGAAATCAACTCATATAGCGCCTTACACAATTAGAAATTGTCTCAAAGAATATGAAAAAGAAAACTTATCCAAGTCATTGCATTTTTTGGTAATTATTTGGGGTGGATTCAGGAAAATTAAGGGTAGCCCATAGAGGGATACAGACAATCTATCTACCTCAGCCCTACTATTAGCCCTACTATGGTCTCGAAGTTGAATATTAATGGGGGTTTTTTTTTCTTGTTTTTTATGACCCTCAGGAAAATATTGACAGCACAAAATTGGGTTGTGACCCATTGTTTGGGAAGTTCCTGTTTATAATGATACCATTTATTTTATTTAAATTGCAGAAGCAGTATGTAAAAGTGCAGTCTGGCCCCAAGGAGCAAGGAAACAGCTGTTGTTCATCTGGTTTGTACCATTTAACTTAATTAAGTATTTTCCCTTTTCCTTGTTAAGATTAATTTTTTTTGAAGAAATCATTGAAGTTTATAGGGTTGATTATAATTTTATTTTAAAATGTCATGCATTTATTAATGACGAATATTGATGAACTGATATTCATTTTTATGCTCTTGAGCAGGCCTGGAAAAAATGTTTTGCTTCTGACCATAAAGATTATCTTGATCAAATGCCTCCAGGAACAAATGTTATCTTTACAGTAATATAGCGAATCAGTAGTACATTTAGTGGTTTGGAGCAATTGTGATGTGCAAAAAAATTGTGATGTGCAAAAAAAAAAAAATTTTTTTTTTTTTTTAATTCCTCCTGTTTTGTTTTTTTTTTTAAATTTCTGCTGTTTTTTTTTTTTTTTTCTTACATAGACAGTGAGGTATTTGCCCATCTACAGGGACAGAATGCAAGTCCAACTGGATCAAGGTTAGTATAGCATTTTTAAATGCATTGTATATCAGATTACTGCTGCACAGTCATAGGCTCATACACAGTAGAAAGATAATGATGTCGGTGGTGGTGGTAATGAAGATGGTATTGGTGGTTCTGATGATGACACGGTGATGGTGTTTCCTGAAGGTGATGATGGTGATAATGATAATAAGTTGATGGTGTTGGTATAGTAATGATGTTGATGGTATTTGTGAAGGTGATGATGGTGATAATAAGGTAATGATGTTGGTAGAGTAATGATGTTGATGGTGTTTCCTGTAGTTGATGATAGTGATAATGATAAGGTGATGGTGTTGGTATTGTAATGATGTTGATGGTGTTTGTGAAGGTGATGATGGTGAAAATGATAAGGTGATGGTGTTGGTATAGTAATGATGTTGATGGTGTTTGTGAAGGTGATGATGGTGATAATGATAATAAGGTGATGGTGTTAGTATAGTAATGATGATAATATTGATGTTGTTTGTGAAGGTGATGATGGCGGTAGTAGTGGTATGGTGATGGTGTGATGATGATATTGTGGTGGTGTTTCTGAAGGTGATAATGATTATAATACATTGATGGTGTTTGTGAAGGTGATGATAGCAGTTGTGATAGTGGTATTGGTGTGCTGATGATAATAATATGGTGATTCTATTTGTAAAGTTATTATTTATTCAGGCAAAAGATACAATACAAAATATATGGTTGTATTGGTGCGCTGATGATTATAATACGATGATTCTATTTTGAACATATTTGTAAAGGTGGTGTTGGTGTTGGTAATGGTAGAGTGATGGTGTTGGTGATGATGATGGTAATTCTATTAGTATTATTATAAGTGCAACTTAGTCCTATGTAAATATTGTCATTGGTATGATCTGTATACAGGTATATCAATCATGTATGGATATTGTATTGTGTTTATATTTTTACTTACTAATTTTGTATATAATCTTATTTATTACTGTACTATTTATGTTTTTTATTTTATACTTTGTAAAATTGCCAGTGGAAACTAATTTCTGATTTTTCAGACAATGAAATTATCTTGTATTTAGTATCTTGTATTAACTTAGTATTATCATTATTTGTCTTGCAGTTCGTCAGAGATTCCACATACATCTACAGATGAAACATGGTGTCCGCTGTAAGAAATTATTATAGTAAATAATACACCTAAATAGATCCTTGTCATTTGATTGGTGGATTTTGTATCACGTGACATTAGTTATTAACCCCAATTTTGTCACTCATAGAAATTTAATTCCACCATGCATATTTATTTCCATCAGTTTTCGCCCATTGCACGGTGCCTAGGAAATGACATGATTTTGATTGGTTAAAAAGACGCTGGGACTGTTAAGGTGGATTTTTTTTTCATAAAATAACAAATGACAAGAATCTATTTTAGGTGTGTTATAAAACAAATAATGAATATTTTTTATTCACGCAGTGGAAAGAATATTTTCATGAGTTAAAAGATTGAATGTTCTATTCAACTCGGCTCAGCCTTGGTTTCATTATCATTATTTTTCTTGCAGCTCATCGGAGATTCCACATACATCCACAGATGAAACAACACTGTAAGAAATTATTATTGTTATTCATATTAACATCATCGATATAATTAATCACATTATTATCATCTTTTATTTGAACCACTTTTATTTCAAAATGCATCAAAGATAAATACAATTAAAAACCATCAAAACAGAACTATAAGCTGTAAGAAATTATTATAATTAATAATACACCTAAATAGATCCTTGTCATTTGATTGGTGGATTTTGTATCACGTGACATTAGTTATTAACCCCAATTTTGTCACTCATAGAAATTTAATTCCACCGTGCATATTTATTTCCATCAGTTTTCGCCCATTGCACGGTGCCTAGGAAATGACATGATTTTGATTGGTTAAAAAGACGCTGGGACTGTTAAGGTGGATTTTTTTTCATAAAATAACAAATGACAAGAATCTATTTTAGGTGTGTTATAAAACAAATAATGAATGTTTTTTATTCACGCAGTGGAAAGAATATTTTCATGAGTTAAAAGATTGAATGTTCCATTCAACTCGGCTCAGCCTTGGTTTCATTAGCATTATTTTTCTTGCAGCTCATCGGAGATTCCACATACATCCACAGATGAAATAACACTGTAAGAAATTACATATTGTTATTCATATTAACATCATCGATATAATTAATCACATTATTATCATCTTTTTCGGAAGGTTAAATCCTATGGATATGACGCCTAGGATATGACATTACTTTTGATTGGTTAAAAAGATGCTGGGACTGTTAAGGTGGATTTTTTTTTTATAAAATATCAAATGACAATGATCACCTTTCAGAAAAAATGTAGAATTTTTTTTCATAAAATAACAAATGACAAGAATCTATTTTAGGTGTGTTATAAAACAAATAATGAATGTTTTTTTATTCACGCAGTGGTAATAATATTTTTCATGAGTTAAAAGATTGAATGTTCCATTCAACTCGGCTCAGCCTCGGTTTCATTATCATTATTTTTCTTGCAGCTCATCAGAGATTCCACATACATCCACAGATGAAATAACACTGTAAGAAATTACATATTGTTATTCATATTAACATCATCGATATAATTAATCACATTATTATCATCTTTTATTTTAACCACTTTTATTTCAAAATGCATCAAAGATAAATACAATTAAAAACCATCAAAACACGACAAAATATAGACCTATATTATGTCAATAAAAAAAAAAACTTCCTAGGACATTTGCTATCTTTGTAATGAATAATAAAGAGGAAAGCAAGTGACATCCAAAAAAATGATGGATGGTACCTCCAACCAGGGGTTAGTACCCCGACTATTAATATGCATGGTTTTTCTATCAAGTTTTAAAAAAAATAAGGAATCCAACAATTAACACAAAATCTTATTATTTTTAAATAAAAAAATTCCCTGACAAATTTAAGTTTTGACAAGGGGATCCACAACCCTGTCGGGGAGCTTGGACCCCTTGTCCCCTGGCGCCGCACCTGTGTCTTACTGGCTCGATATTAATATTATCTTCATCAATATTCTGATTATTCGTATCATCATTATCATAATTTGTCTTGCAGCTTGTCAGGTTTTAATTCAGACTCCACAGAAACCTTGTAAGTACCATATCGCTTTTGGCATGTTATGTGGCCGAGCGGTAAGGCAGGCCACGCCCATACGCAATTCAGCACAATGAAGTTATGTTTCATTCTCCTACCTTTACCTATCTTTTATTTAGGTTGTCTGTAAATGCTACATTACTACATTCTAGTTACCATGACAATGATAAAATGGTCAAGAATATAAGGTTTAAAATGCAGAAATAAAGTTTGAAAACAATTGCATCTCCTTTAAAATACCATGGCAGTTCCATGTGTTATGAACAAAGATGTTTGCCAGTTGGTCTAGGACTAAAGGCAGCAGTTCTCAATTGTAGAACATTTCATAAACATTAGAATCGGATGGATATTTTGTAATGTTGGCACCAAAAATATCATTTCTTGACTATAAATTTACCATAACAGTAGTTTCCTATCATATACCAAATCATATATGAGCCTATTACTATACACATATATCTTTAGGTCTACAATTTTACTGAGGTTAAAACTTAAAAAAACAAAAGTGTAAGGATACTACACTTATCTTTCAGATCAGGTGATTGTCAAAGGACAAATTGTCCACTGTAAACATTATATTAATTATAATTATTATCATTACGATTATGACTATATGATCATAGTTACCATTATTTTTTATGCCTTTCAGCACATACAGTCTACAAAAGTCAACAGATCAACAAAGACCACTGTAAGAAATAATTATTATTTCATTTATATTATTATTATAGGAGTGATATTTTTACCATACTGTCTTATCATACGGAATGTCTTATCATACGGAATACCTTGTACATTCTCAAATACTTGCAAGAAAAATTTGCAAGTGATTTGTGTGGGAATCGAATCCACGACCTCCAGATAACTAGCCTGGTGTCGTAACCACTAGGCCAGGCTAGTTATCTGGAGGTCCCCGAGAAAGAGTTTGATAACAGGCTTTTAAGTTATTTTTGGCTACAGGGAGTATTGATTTGATTTGTTTGTTAATGTTATTTCGGCAGGTTGGGCCTATAATATGGGTTGGGCCTCAGCCTTCGTGGTCCACTGGAAACCCTTAGGGGGCCCTGCGGGTCGTGATCCTTCAAATGAGAGTGCATAGAAGTTAAGCGCCTGATCAGTACTACTATATTATTTAAAGAAATTATCATTATTGTTGTTGTTGTTGTTGTTGTTGTTGTTGTTGTTGTTACTTATTTTATTACTAATATTATTTGTCTTTCAGTCCATCAGAAAGTCCACAAAATTTAAAGGAAACCCAGTAAGTAGAATTTTAGTTTTTTAGTTAATATGTTAACCCTTAAATTAAAGTGATGTATTATATAAGTATAAAAGTGTAAGGATACTACATTTGTCTTTCAGATCAGGTGATTGTCAAAGGACGAATTGTCCACTGAAAACATTATATTAATTATAATTATTATCATTACGATTATGACTGTATGGTCATAGTTATCATTATTTTTATATGCCTTTCAGCACATCCAGTAGTCCACAAAAGTCAACAGATCAACAAAGACCACTGTAAGAAATAATTATTATTTCATTTATATTATTATTATAGGAGTGATGTTTTTACCCTACCTGATGTCTTATCATATGGAATACTTTGTACATTCCCAAATACTTGCAAGAAAAATTTGCAAGTGATTCGTTTGGGAATCGAATCCATGACCTCCAGATAACAGGCCTGGTGTTGTAACCACTAGGCCAGGCTAGTTATCTGGAGGTCGTGGATTAGATTTCTTTTCCCAAGTATTTGGATATGTGCTGTGTATTCGGTACAAAAACACGTCAGTTATTGCAAAACATGACTCCTATTTTACTTCCTGACGAAAACTCAAATCGAAATATTATTATCATAAATATCATTATTAGTGAGACCTCTAAATAAAAATAATTGTAAGCTGTCGTGACAAAATGAATCCATTTAATATATTCAAGGAAATATATCTGAAGTGATATTTTAACGGAAATTAGTTTTCAATGTTTCTGATAAGTTTAGTATGTGTATTTCATAGTAAAGTTCTGGGTTGAGTTACCTAAGGCAAACATGTACCACAAGACTCATTTTGTAATGACAGCTCACAATCAATATGATTTATAAGTGCTGTGTTTATCAATGTCATGTAAAATAATAGGTAATTGCATTTATTAAATTATTCGACAAAGCAGTATGTTTTACTTTATTTTACCTGAAAACGTCACAAAGCAATTAAATAAGTAATATTTCATTATGAATTGAAACATAAAATCATTATTATGCTTAAGAAGTTAATTTTGGTTGTGAGAAACAATCCAGTTGAAAGGAATTGAACCCAGGACCCTGGAATTGAAAGGCGAGCATCCTAACCACCAAGCCATTCAACTCCACTACAATAACATTCTATTGTAGATATTAGGAATTATCTTTTGCTTGTGCACTATTTTTTGTATAATAAAATTACATTCATGATGAAATGTGCAACAAAATTTTAATTTTAAAGATTTAATCCACTTTGTTTTTCAGACGTGCAAATCATCGGCGAACAAGAATTTCACTGTAAGAACATTTATAATCGTTGTTGCTATTGTTAAATATTTAACTATTATATAAAAAAGGTAAAACATAAAGAGATAAAACCAAATTATACAGTATTTTGGGGATTACAGAAGAAAACATCTTTAAAAAATAATTTAACAAAAATTTATTTTTAATAATTTATTAACAATTTATTTCTTATGCAGAAAATTCAACAACTGTGATGAAAATGATGGCGAGATCGTTAAATGGGATTCTGATGATGAGGAAATAACGTGTAAGTTATTTTACTAAATTTTATAATGAAATATCTTAGTATTTTGTAATTTGATGTTCTGACCTGTTGATAGTATTATATGTTTTATTTGTTGTGATTATCTTATACCGTCTCATATTTTTTTTACTGCATTTTATGGAAAAATAATGCATTTGATATTTGATTTCAAGACCCCATGATTTTCAGCATACTCTGTTCTGGGTCACCCTCATTAAATAATCCAAATTGAAGTTTAAAGAATATTATTTGACTGCTAGATATTATGTTACTTTCCATTCTCTTTGGATTTAAAGGAAAATTTCTATAATGCCAAAGATTGATATAGCGCCAATTCCAAAACAATGATCAAGGGTGTTGAGCGTTATGACCCCAGGTCACTAGATAGCATAAGGCAAACAAAGTGCACTCAACGCACGAAACAGGTACAATCAGTGCCACAACATTGTACCAGGTACCTATTTGTATTCCCAAGTAGAGAGACACACATGTAGACAAAGTACCTTGCCCAAGAACACAATTGACAGCAAGAGTTTCTAACCCCCGACCTCAAGGTTGGGAGTCCAAACGATAACCAATTATACTCCTAAGTAGAGGCAAACGTAGGTAAAGTGCCTTACAAGTAATTTACACGCAGTGGCGTATCTAGGAGGTGCACGGAAAAAATTACTTGGGGCCCCCCAAAAAAAATTACCTAAAATCACCTTATTTTGCAAATTTTCACCCCTCAACTGCTGTCTCTTATACACATCTAGATGTGTATAAGAGACAGCCCATACGCAATTAAGCACAATGATGCTATGAATTATGCGTTATACTCCTACCCGACCTTTATTTTCAGCAAGAGTTTCCAACCCCAGACCTCACGGTGCGGAGTCCAAGCAACAACCGATGCGCTAAACTATTTCTACAAATACAAAATACTGTTCACTTCATTAGATCCAGTGCTACCTACACCTAAATGCCGATATAGTTTGGATGTCAAACAAGGCATACGTAGACGGTGGACAAACGCTGAAGTAGAGGAACTCCGTTCTGGGGTGAGGAGGTTTGGAGTAGGGGAGTGGTCAAAAATCCGTGACCATTTCCATTTGGAACACCGGTCGGCTGTAGATATTAAGGACAAATGGAGGAACCTGTACAAAAACAAATAAGAATTAAAGGTAAGAAAAAAACCGGGGAATTCTGCGGCAGGGGCTGGCGCAAGGGTCTTAAGTCTCCCGCAAATCCGGGCGTCTCCCGGAATTTGGGACAGTCTTTCGCACTCCCGCAAAAATGCATGAATCTCCCGGAAAATTAACCATTTTGTTTTTACTACTTTATCAACTGTCTCACTGAAATCAGTGACAAAGGGTATCAGCTGCATTGCACAGGGGAAAAAAATTGAAAATTTTTATTCCGTATTTGAATTTGCTTAATTTTTTTTCAACTTAAAAAAAATCCCCCGTCAGGTTTAGGGCAGTTAAATGATACCTTTCTTGTATTCTTTTGCATGGATCCTGGAATTGGTTGATACAATAAACAATGTAAGGATTTTTGTAGTAAAATGTCTAAATCGGGGAAAAAACTTTTTCTTTTTCTCTGTTTCTCTCTGGAAGCTAATAATTTATTTGGTCATTTCAAATGTGTTATTCAAATGTTGATTTGAATTTTAGACATATATTCCAGTTTTTTTGGCTGATAGTACATCTTTAAGAAAGCTCATTTAACCTAGGTGTGGATCTGGGTTCAAAATTGTTTCTTCTGGCTCCCTCATCTAATAGCCAATCCCTGTTACTCCCAGATACGCTTCTGAATACAGACGGAATAAAACATTTTTATGAATATCATATGCGAAGAGATTGTTTATTCAAAGACATCCACATAAAATATAATGCAAGTCGTAATTTAACTTTATACCCATTTACACAATTTATAACTATTCACTTCTATACAGTACTAAGAGTAACCTACATTTAATATTCAACTTTTGAACGTTAAATGAAAATATATTATAAATTTCTCTCCCATGGCATTTGCAAAATAAATCTTAACAAATATATAATAATATAAAATCATACAAATGATCGGCTGCAGAATGATTTCATCAGCAGATGTCATTTACATGTGAATGTTCTGGTTGTTGATAACAAGTGCTTGATTGATAGCTTATCCAGCGTTGCTTTCATTATTAACAAAACTAAATTCAATGTATTATTTCTGGCTTTAGTCATGAACAAATTTGATGCCTTTTATGGTTAATATGTCTCATTAGCCTTTTTTTGATATTGGATTAAAGGAATTTTCTGTAACCGTTTGTGATTGTAGCGTTTTAAAGAAACAACCTACATGATATTATGAAAAAAAGAATAATAATGTTCTGAGAATTTTTGTATGTATTTTTAGATTATGTCACCATTTTGTAATTTTAAATATTCAGTATTAATGACATAAAAATATATTTTAGACAATATGTGAAGTGTCGACATAAAATGAATTTTTGGTACTGCACCAAACATAAAAATTGATTTATTAATAGATTCAGATAGATTACATAGTAAATTGATTTTGGTCGAACTTTCAAGGTTGAGTAAAACAGCCTCACAAAATGTGCCTCAAAAACTATTTTAATTTTCTACTATGCAATATTAGTATTAAAACTCCATTCTGGTCAAAACATGACACTGTACATATTTATCTTTAATGTCCAGTCCTGACTATAAAATTATGCTTGACCAAAACATGTGATATGCTTATTAATATTCATTATGACATCACATCATGACCATATATAGGCACATCATGACTATATATGGGCATAACACAGTTTTTTGTCAAAGAAAATTTGATAGTGTGGAACAAATTGGCGTGGTGTACAACGCACCTCATTTTATCACGACAGCTCACATATCAAGTGGGTAGCATTGAATTACCTGAAAAAGAAACCAAGTCAGATATATTTTTTGGAATGATAAATAACTGGTTGCCATTGTATTTTGTATAAATAAGTATAAAATGAAAGTAATGTAGCTAGCTGGATTTTGAATTTGGGACCTACACATTAGCTGGTACTGTAATCACAAACCAATATTATTTCCAATTTTGTTCATACTTTCCACATTTTTTTTTTTGTATTTAAATCTTTACATGATTTAGTTTTGTATTGTGGTGTTTAGAATAATTGAAACCAAATTATATAGTATTTTGGGATTATAGAAAAATCTTTAAAATAATTTATTAACGATTTATGTCTTTCACAGAAAATTCAACACCAGTAACGAAGATGCCTAGAAATTAAGTCTGATGATGAGAAAGAAATTTGAGTCTTTTTATGGAGAATCAGTCCATATTTTTATATTGAATTGCAGGATTTTTTAAAGCGTTTGTGAGTTTAGCCTTTTTAAAGAAACAACCTAAATAAGATATATTTTGATAACGAAGTGAAAAAGCATACAGTAATTAATCATAAACATTATTAATCAAATGAATGATAACATGAAATTGCTTAAAAAAATACAAAATATGTCATAAAAATATAAATAACTATAAATAATAATGTAGTCTGACACATTTGTCACACAATAGCAATTCAGTATCTGTTATACACCTTTATCGAAAATACTGTATTTCCATTCATAATGTAAACATTTTGAATAATTAATGACTAAATGATATCATTAATCCAGCCACAGAAATAAGCCAATTTGTTTTTTGAACTGAATATGCCCGTATCAAGGTCAAACAACAATCATACACACAATATTATGTTTATGTCAATTGACAAAGATTGATTGTACTGTATAATGATATTAAAAATTATTGTGATGTGTTGTGAAAAAACGAGCCTTGTATGCCAGGTGATTTTGATATATTCAAGAAGTGATATTGTGACAAAAATTGGGATTTAGTATTTTACAATACCAAATGTTCTGACTTGAGGTGCATAAGTTAAAGGTGTTTTATGAGGAACATTTTTTAAAGCTCTCTTCCAGAATTGATAGGAAAATTTTCAGTTGTTTCTTTAGATGTGATTTTCTCTAAAGTGCATTTTCAGATATCTGAATTTGGAAATGATCTTACTCCAGTAGTATTCAACCTAGGAACCTGATTCAAAGACCAAACAAAAGCTAATATGAATCAATCAATCGTTACTTGTGGTGCGGTTCCAAAAAGGGATTATGGAAAAAGGTGCGTCTTTAGTAGTGACTTAAAACTGTTGAGTGAAGGTGATTGTCATCTACCGGTATCTAAATATACAGTATCAGTAACTCATTTTTCGTACAAGATTCATTTTGTCGCAACAGCTCACAATTTCCTACCAGTTACAAATATTTGAAAAAATAGAAATGTGTACACATACACCCTGTACTTACATATTCAGATAGAAAAATAACTTATAAACTGTTTACAAATTTATGAAATTCCAGTTTAATCATTAAATATTTATTTTCAAATATGAAATGGGATGAATAACACTGTTGATTATAGGTGATTTAGGAACAAATTAAGATCTACTGTCACTCATGTTTATGAAAATTCTTAAACTCTCTGCGATAAATATTGGTTTGATAGGTGAAAGTTAATAATAAATTAAAATATACAAATTTATAGCCTTTCAAGTAATGTTTAAGTGGTAGTATATCTTAAACCAACCATCAATCAATCAATCATTGTACAGTATACATTGTATTTTTGCTACATAGTATGTACTAAGGAGTTATGTGGGTTTGGGTTTCCAAACAAAAGATATGTGTTTCGAACCTCTTTGTTTTTGTTTTTTAGCAAGGCACTTCATAAATGCTGTCTCTTGCCATCTAAGATTATTACTTGAGTCCTAATATGCTACTTACAGTATTAAAAATGGATTTGAAATTTTGTTTTTGTTGAACCAATTATTTCTGATATGCGGCAGCACTTGAAGTGTCATGGGTATTAGGGAGTTCTTAAGACTTATCGCACCAACAAAGGGAAAAACAAATTTGTAACAAACTTTCGGGCATAGTGTGGTAAAACACTGTGCTAAAACATCACCGAGCAGCTTGAAATTGCCCAAAATTTAGCCACCTGAGAGCCCTACCAGGACTTTATAGGTCAGACTCAACCCCCTGTTGGACAGTTTATCTCCCTGACAGGCAAATCCTGCCCCATAGCCTAATGAAGGCATCTTGTATACCTTTCCACTGTGTTGTGCCCAGATCTCGTACACAAGGTACAGGATTCATAGTGTAGAGTAGTTAATGCTTGAGTACCACTTTTATGCTATACATTATGACCCCCCCCCCCTTGAACTTAAAAATACAGGGAATTGTAACATAAGCATAAGCCTGTATAGAATGCAATAGGTCCAGCTGCGTTGATTTTGCAAGCACGCAATGGAATGAAAAACAAAGTGTACTACTACAAGATAGGGGCGCAATTTTAGAATACTAATTGCTTTCGAACATGTGATCTATTGACGCAGCATGCGATCAATACTATTTTATGTTCTTTTGAAGTGTGCCCTCTAGTTCGTTGTACTTTTTGAGATAGGATTGCATTTGAATGAAAACCTGAGTCGGACCTCTTGTAGTTCTTATATTCTTTGCTGTCTCTCATCTTTTCATTGTAAAAAAAAAAAAATTGGACCATCAGGATATTTAAAAAATTGTTTGAAAGTTATTAAACAATGAGTAAACAATATTTTGTGGATTGTATTTGGGAGCTGTGAACATAATTGACCTTTCTGGAATGTCACTTAATCAACTGACCAATCAGGGCCAGGGATATGCGCATGCCTTACAAATACACGTGTTGTCCCACAAACAATATCAACAGTATCCAAGGCGTGGGGCTTAGCGGAAAAGTCCATTACAACCATCCAAAACGTAAACAAAATGCCCATCCAATACAGCTTTAACACCATCGCTTTATGCTCAAATACATAATACATAATATCAGGAGTACGGTGTTTAGAATACTCAATCTGACTGCACACTGGGGCGGATGTAGGCGCGGGTGCTTCAGTGCAATCGCACCCCCTAAATTATATTAAGAAAAATAATTGTATTTTATTGTTGATATATTATTTTTATCAATGAAATTATAGTACCGGTTAGATTTTAAAGAGTACTGTCCCTTGAAAATGACCAAAATCCTAAAAAAATTATTTTTAAATTAACTTGCTCATTTTGCAGTAAAATACAAATTATTAACTTGAGCATAGAAATTATTAAATTTAAAAAATATGGATAATTATAATAAAGATAATAAAACACTTCAAGTGACTGGAAGTGATTCTATCATTTTTTCACTGTAAAATGATGGTTTTTATGGGTAAGCATTTTTTAAATACACTAATTTCTATGTTACTTCAAAATGGGCAAGTGAATTTCAAAAATGATTTTTATAATTTTTTTTGTTTTTGTTTTTTGCAAGGGACAGTACATCTTTAAAAGTATGAGAGTGGTGCGTGATTCTTGCGCACCCCCTACCACCACCCCCAGGCACAGTGTTACGTCCTGATCGTACACCTGGTTTAAAGTTATACTGCCTGTCATGAGGTAAAACAATTGAAAAATTCAATTCCATATTCAATTTTTTTTTTTATCAACTTTTAATTTTAAAATGAAAACAAAAATTCCCCTGTCAGTTAATACAACATGTAAATAATACCTTTCCTGTATTCTTTTGTAATAAATTAAAAAAATTTTGTTGTAAAGAGTTTGTAAAATATTTTTAAAATTTTAATTTTATTTTAGATTAAAGTTTATTTGATTTTTTAAATGAGTTTTGAGGTTTTTTTTTTTCAATTTTTCTAGCAGACAGTACAACTTTAACAACATTTCTTTCCACATTATATACAAAACCCTACGGTATATTGGTATAACCGGTCTTAGACAGTCTTAATGCGTACCAGACAATAATTGTGACGTTAATTATGCTCTATTTATAAACCAATGCTATTATAAGTAACCCAGCTATCATTTTTTAGCCTCCTAGGATGGGATATAATTGATTTTAAAGCTATTAATATGGCTTCTTTCATGGATACAAAATTGATGAGGATATAAAAATCCAATTTTCCCTTGAAGGTAATAGAAGCCTACATTATATAAAACAAGACCTATTACTGGTAATGAGACTGTAGAGGAGACAAGCAACTGTGTAATATTTTTATCATTGCAAAAATATGCAAACAATGCGAGTCCACAATGCAAATATTTAATCACTGTACCGTATTTATTCGAATAAAAGCATTGGGGCATTTATTGTTGAGAAGGCGTTTTATACTTGAGGGAGGCATTTTTTTTTTTTAATGTAAAATGGATATGTATATACTCAAATAAATGCCCCTTAATTTCAAATTAAAGGTGGAACTAACTACAACACATAATTACAGCCAAAATGTCTTATTGCGTGATCATAAAAACTTATCGATCTCAACCATGTTAGAAAAAATGTACTTCTTTTGGAGTAGAACATTAGTAGAATGTGTTGAGAATGATGTTGCTTCCATTAGATTTGTTTACAGTCATTTGGGGGGGGGGGGGTTGCTACTGTTCAAGGAAAAAATAAATGCCCCGAGGAGTTTATTTCAAAGGAGGGTCTAGAAGGGCTGCTGTTTATTCAAATAAATACGGTAATTGATAGTAGTTAAAATTATTTAAAAATACTACTTTATGGAGAAATTTTTAATAATCAACATTTTACAAAGCAAAGTATGAATTAATTCTTTCCAATTGGTAAGACCAGTTACACAATAAAGCTGGTGATATTATACCCCCTTCCCATTATCCCACTCAATTACATGATCACAATGTCTATTAGCTTCACCACAGCTGTACTATAAAATATTTTTTTAAAATAAATTTACAATGTATAAAAAATATACAACATTATGTACATGAACAAAATCACATACAATATTATTTTTGTTCATACAATTTAGCATTAAAATCTGTTGTAGCCATATATGGCTCAAATCCTGTTTTCCTAAAGTTTGTTTTAGTTTTTTTCCTTGCTTTGATTGTACACAAAGAAAATGAAACAGTCGTCGTTTTTGTATAGTACAGAGGAAAAACTAGGTCATTCTGTCCACTCTCCATTAACGTTGAAAGCATGTTAATGCAAAATGATTAGGAACAACCAAATTGAATAACTTATCAAAAACATACATATGGAAACAATGGTGGATTGTAGTTAAGAGGCAAAATTAGTAAGTGCCAGCTAAAATTGAAATACGGTATATACCATAATATGTAAAATGGAGGCAACTGTTTTAACACTCTTTGTTTATGTATTGAACAGTGCTAGTCCAAACCACACTGTTTCACCCTCTTCGTTCATGTATTGAACAGTGCTAGTCCAAAACACTACTGTATGTGTAACAGATCAATATGCCCTATGAATAGATCAAGGTTGCTCTGTAGCACTGTGAACACATTATAAACAAATACAAAATAATTAATAATTTACTACAAATCTGGTGTATATTTTTGCTTCAGTTAAAATACAAAGCTTGTCAGTTTGACTAATCATAGAGGCGTCCTTTCACTTTTGAGTGATGGTTGCAGGGGCTGATCCAGAGATGTCCAAAAAGGGGGGGCCCCCCCCCCAAAACTAGGGCTAATCGGGCATAACATTGTCCTAGGGCGTCCGGGGGATGATTTGGGCTATCATTTTCTTTTTCTTTCTTTTTTTTTACCTCCCAGAAGGGGGACCCCGGGGTAACCTCCAAATCCGCACCTGGGTTGTGATGAACTTCCCCCTCCCCCAAATCAGCCCCTGGGTTGTGATGAAGTTTTGTAAACCAACAAACAAAATAATCCATTTGAAACATGTTGAGGTCAAAACTAAATACTGTACAATTTGACCGAGTCTATCATCGCAAAGTTTAATGACCATTCTTCTGGATGATTGACAGCGGACCAGACACTTTTATTAATTCTGAGGGGATTTCATCATCAAAAATTAAATTTGCACTAGGCAATTTATCAAGTATTCACAAAATATAAAGGATTTTTTCAAATTATGTCAAATAAATACAGTGTTTTACAAATATTTACGTCATGAAACATCAAAGTTATCTATTACTTCATTATCCACCAATCACTGAACAGCATTCGTCTTTGACAGATAGGCTTCTATAATTCATGTGGATTTGACTTGTCAAAATATAAAGTTTAGCTTGTGATCGTAGACAAGATCGCATTTTCTCAAACGAAGCACATGATATATATTGTAGCCATGTCCCCAAGATAGGAGATGCTGATATTTCAAACAGAACTTTCCATGAAAACAATCCCAAATGGTGACAATGTATTCCTTTCTTGTAGAGTTGAACAATGTAGGTTTAGGTTGTCTCCAAAACAACATTAGAGGCAAATTAATTGCTATCTTTACCTCTTGCCTCATCTCTATTCTCTTTTTTCTTCCTCCTCTTTGCCATTAATTTGTTCGCAATCATCTTTTAGGTTTTGGCTTGTTGACTGCTCTCTATCTATTCCCTTATCAAGTAACGGTGTTACTCCCCTGTAAAACACGAAAACCCAGCCTCAAATAAAATATCAAAATTAAAAAAGAACTCTAATAATTATTTTTTTCTTATTCAAGTACGTCATCAATTTCTAAATGCAGCCTATCCAACTGACAGCAGTCATAACTCATTCACAAATTTTAAGTAACTAAACAGCAAATTTTAATCGTTTCATCGACCTCAAAAGAGCACCCTCGTCTGTCAGCAGCTGGTTCCAGACGTATTAGACAATCCTATCGCATAAACTTTTATGTAATTTTCAAGATATTAAGAGTAAACTACAAATTTCAATCAGTTCATCGACCTCAAAACAGTGACCTTTCCATCTGACAAATGTATTATACATTTCTGTGTAAATTATTTATAATTTCCAAGTAAAGATAGAAATTAATTCATCACATTTCTTACCTTTCCCTGTTATACAAGCAAAATTGTTTACTAAACTTCTCAAGGCTTTCTCGTATTTCATCACTCTAAATTAAAGTAATCAACAGATTTATACAATCAAAAACTAATTTTTTTTTTTTTCAGGATGAAATGGTGAAAACATGGCGATGAATATAGCAGGTTGAATATTTATATATGTCAGAGGCATATCAGGTTTAATTCTGTAAATTCAAATAAAACACTTTGTACTCTCATAGAAGCACTCAAGCATGATTGAGTGATAAGAACAGTTTTATTATATGTAAGAAGAGAAAAGAATCATGCTTGGGCCTTGGGCTATCGCCCATTTTTATTATTACGTAACACTTACCACATCTTTACAATTGCCCTTTGACCCCTGCTTTGCTAAACGCTTCTTTTTCTTGTGTAAGGGTTTTGACTCAATAATCATCTCTTCGAGTTCAAATGTTGGGTCACAGTTCAAATGGTCTTTCTGCAGTAACAACCAAAAATTATAATATATTAAATAGTGTCATTGAATCTAGCATCTACTCTTTTAGATTTTGCAGTAGGAAATTTTGATGAAGAATAATATTATTAATATCAAATAGCAAAGATGATCATGGGGGAGTAAGCTGGGGGATGTCAGCATACCCCCAGCCTCCACACATGATGATGATAAGGCCAAATAAAATAAATTGTTTGTTTGCCCTTCTTTTTAAAAAAATGATAAAAAGGGGCGGGTGGAATAAAACAATTTTTTTTTTTGGCCTAATGATTATTAGAGATGATCTATAGTAAAAACATAACACAAGTGATGTTGCCTTTAATACAAGTTTAGTCAAGAATGCATCCTCTAACTTTGTGAGTGATCTTGGGTCTGGTTTCCTTTGAGTTAGAAGATTGAACATTGTTAGTACTTGAAAAAGTTGTAAAATTAGAGGGGTCAAGTCTCAAATTTGAGTGAACTGTATTATTTTCAAATATAATTAGATCACACTAATTTTCAAACATTTGTACATTTTTTTTTGTACACATGTTTACTACTGGAATAATTTTTAAAATTCACTGCAAAATATATATCAGTTTGGATTACAAAAACAACCTCAGCCATTAAGTCAATTCTTTATAATGTAAGTCTAATACTAACTGTAGGGCGATGACCTCTCGTATATATTCACAGAGAGCAATATACTCTTGCCTCGGTTTAAGCACACTGTTAAAATGCCAAACACTTTTTGAGATATTATCATGCATATACTAGTATAATGTATACACCGGTAGATAAATTGCAAATGTACCGTAAACAAGTGTCATTTGCATGCATTGCAATGATGAGTTACTAATGAAATTTAAATTTGGAAGTCTGTGTACTAGTTGTGTGAATACAGAGTAGTGGGTGTGGTAATGATGATAAAAATAATAACAACAAATATAATAAAATGTATCATTGGTAGATAAATTTCAAAGGAATGGTAAATATGTACCATTTGCATGCATTCATTAAATGATATAAAGATTAAATTTTCCTTTTTTGTCAAATTCCAAATATTTGAAATTCAAATGACGTCATAATCATGGAAAAACGATAAAATCGTAGTAGTAACAATGACTTGTCCTAGTGTAAAATATTCTTTTCCTTCTTTTATTTTCTATATGAACAATTGCTTTTTAGCTTTTTATCATTGACCGTTATAATCCTAGTGTAAACAGGCCTTTAATTCCATGCAAGGATTATTCAAGGAGGACAACGATCTAAATCCAATTAATTAGCTCATAATGTAGCTCTAAACCAAATTGAAATTCTTGTCTAGCATATGCCAACAATAAATCATTATTATGAATAATATTATACGATGGATACACATGATCATTATTATATTATTTGTCGACCAAATGAGCAATGTTTTTGTTTATTGGAATCAAATGATATACTTACAGGTGGAACGAATGTGGGTCTGATACTCTTATGTAATACAGCGTCCCAATCCACATCTCGCATATACATATTCTTCTTCATTGCTTCCAAATTCTGGATTCTTGACTCTGGGTTTTTGCATAGCAACTAAAAATGAAAAACGTTAATGTACATGATAGCAACAATCATAACTACTTTCAATTAATTAAAACAATATTGACAGCCATAATGTCAAATGTATATTATTTCGTTCTTTCTGTATGAGTTGTTATTGTTCTACGCTCTGGTCTATGTATAGGCTTTCATCTATGAACACACTGAGAGTATGTTATAACAATATTTTAAGAAAACTGTTACGCCAACCGAGATACTGTAGTGCTAATGCACTTTTTGTTAATAATAATTTATTATCTTTCCAAGAATTTATGAGAAAATCAATCTTTAGCTTTTTAAAGCGATTTTCTACTTGTGTGAACCCTTTAGTTCGTTCTGTAAATGGATTTTTTGAAAGTTCTAGGCTCTCAAAAAAATGGAACGAACTTCTTTATGTTAATCCTTAATTTCTAAGGATCATGTGGGGTTTATTTTCCCCTTGTATTTATATTATTATTAGTTAAGTTGACGATGTTTAACTATGGATGTAAAGTCTGAAATAAAGAATAATGAATAATGAATAATGAATGAATGTGAACTAAACATAAATAATTAATGCCATGATAGAGAAACTATGCAATATTAAAAAAAAAAAAACCATGTACAATCAATCAATAGATATTTACAGAGTGGTCCCTGGCAGAATGTAATGTTCAGTGGTGAACTAAGTACATATCTTACTGTATTGGATTTCTTTGGTGTGTGACATACCAAGATTAACCCTGAAATTCCTGAGACTTATTTTCTGGCGGTGAATTGGGCATTATACTGGGAGACAATTCCCTACTCTTTTCCAAGGATTGAACCTACTTCCTCTGACTTTGGGGCTGAGCACCACCACTCTACATGTCACAATGTTATATAGGTGTCATTCCTAATGAACTAATGATTTGGATACATAGGATGAAATGCTCTTAAAAAAAAAAACTTGTTGGGATTAACAGAGTACACTTTACAAAGACATGTTTAATGATAGGAAAGGTCAGGTTAAGATATGGGTTGAAAGAAAGCAGGTCGAGATATTGATGTTGCTGGGTACTCTTATTTGAAATGATGGATGCATCTGGGGGGGAAAAATTATGCTCCTTTGAAAAGGATGAAAGTCATCAACAATGATTTATTTCTCATAAAAACATATAAATCAAAAGACAATTGCTCTAATATTTTTCTCTGTCTGCATCTTGAAGTAGTTCTTGGAAGGCAAAAATAAAAAATTAATAAATCAGATTTAATGGTTTTATTTAAATATAATTCCACTGATAGCGTATATTAAGAACCTTAATGCGCAGTATTTGCATTTTATATGTTTGGAGAAGAAAATATGAAAATGTTCCAATATCTTTTATATATTTTTAGTGTTCACATCTAATGTTTTCAACCTTGTAGAACCACTCAACAGTGATTTGTTTTGCTTTTTGTTTATCCTGTCGAGTTGTTAATTTTCTCTCTATTTGTTTGTATTTTCTCATGTCCTTGTATGTTTTTCTGAAGATAAAATTAAATGAAATGTAATCACATTTAATGTTTCCCCTACAGAATGTGAACGACAGGAACAACATCTTTTTAATTTATATTTTAATTGATCTTTTTACTGCTTTAAGTTACCGCTAGAGTGATGAACAATTTTTTAAATCTTATTTATTGCTGCCATTTTGTAATCTGGTTAACTAAATTTTATGCCTTTTAAATTACTTGTTTTCTGTCACCATGATAAAATGTGTGTTTTGCAAGGACCCCAATGGAAATAAGTTATTTTTTAGGGTTTCCTTGTAATGATCATGTATTTGTGCAATTTTTATCTTTGTTTTTATTTATGTATCAATCAATATAATGATATAATAATATACTTTATTTCTAAACGGATACACTTGATTCCCCCAAGTGTTTTTTTTCGTCAATGCCATGCAAGGCTATATGTAAAGAACAATTATGACAAAAATAAAAAAGGAAAAGACAAAATAATACCTACATTTAAACGAAAGGTAAACAAATAGAAAAATAAAAAAGGAAGAAAATAATAATAATTATATATAATATTATAAGGATAAAAAAATAATAGACAAAAATAAAAATTCTGGTTGATTAAGGTTTTTCAGGGATAAAGACAAAATCAAACTTTTGAAAAGATGTATATTAGGAGCACATATGAGGTCATCTGTAAGTTTATTCCGAAGCTACCTATCATGAAATGAGAGACTATTTTTCTTATATACAGTTTTAGCTTCAGGAATATCACAATTCCATTAGCAAGTCTAGTGTTACAGTTTAATTATCTCTGATATAGAAATGGAACATTGAAATTAAAATATTTTGTACATAAAGTAGTTATTTAAGGAATAAGTAAAAAACAAATATTTATATAATTCCTTCGAAATAAATAATGTCAGTCTTACTTAGCACATTGCACAATATGCCAGAATATGGCACCAACAGCAGAATATAATAGCATAAACACAATCAATCATGTGTTAGCTTCAAAGACTAAACTTTAACTACACTTTAATGAAAAGCTGAAATTGATTGAGCAGCCAACACTTGAGTTCACGCAGGGCAATGTATTAGATTAAATTGAAAAATGATTAGAATTACACCAATTTGACAAGCGTTATGTTGATTTTACAAAATACTGGAATTAACTTGAAAAGAAAAAGGATTTTGATTTATCAGTGTATGCAGTCCTTTCTTGATTTTATTTATATTTATTTAATGAGGATAAACCATCCAGCAACTGCTGAATGTTTGGGATCTTACATTTTTTTTTACTTTAAGGTTTGTCTCTTAGAACATTTATAATTGTTATATTATTTGTTTGTAATTATTAAATTAAGTATGGCACGCACTAAGTGCAATAAAGAGTGAGTAAACCAAAATGATGGACTAGAACTCAGGCTATATTATTATTAGTTGTATTTTCGCAAATAATATGTAGTGTTCAGCATATTAAACACTGTCATTAGTCAAAGAGATGAATTTCCATTTTTTAAACTGGACAATAAAATTAGCGGATATAAAATTATGATAATGTTTTTTATACGTATATCTTTTGATGTGTTTGAATAAACAAACCAATCAATAAAAAGTAATTTGATTTTTTTTTTTTTTTTTTTTTTTTTTTTGGTAAGTAATTTTTTTTGGTCAGTAATCAGCATATAGTATTGTATATTAGTTTCTGAATTTGAGATTGTAACAAAGGATTATGTAAATTTCAACTTGGTATATCTAGAAGAAAGGAATCCTGGTCACCTCAAAATTTAGGCTTATGCTTATTATGTGACTGCGTGACAAAGGAAACCATCAATAATTTTGTATTTGATTGTACCAGATTAAAGAACATTAGAACTTTAATATTTGACCAACTTAAAGAGGAGTTATACAAAAAGGATTTACATATATTTTGGGAATTATTCATATCAAGCTCCCCTGAACTTAAATACCATCTTTTGTTTGATGATTTAGAAATCCATTACGAATATCAAATTTTAACAACAAATTGTATTGCAAACCCTATTAATTATACTATTGCGAGTAAAGTTTTCGATAATCATTGTAAATTACTTTTAACGATGGCATGGAAAGAACGAAATGATATATATAATACTTTTCTATTGCAAGACTAATATGTCTGGTTTTAATGTTATTGAATTAAATTTACAATATTTACTATGTTATATGTATATATGTATATGTATGTGTTTGTGTACTGCTGCTTAGACACATCGCGATGTGTATAAGAGACAGCCCTAAGACAGTTTTGTCTCGATCGGC
>NW_022705543.1:2487998-2528380 GCF_011630105.1 Anneissia japonica
AACCCTTTTTTTATTTATATTTCGTTCTACCGTAGTATTTTCTTACTATATTTTATCACAGTAATTAAGTTTTTACTGATTTTGTTATTGTTGCATGTCTTTACGGCTGTGCCTCTGTTATAAAAGAGAAGCAATAAAGTTACTTACTTACTTACTTAGTACGATATATCAAAGAAAATTCCAATTATTACTTTTCTTATTAGGATAAAATGTGTTCCGCATTTCATTCATTACTGGATCTTGTCAATATTCAAATTACTCTATAATACTGATTCACTCATTTTAAAGTGAAAACCGTTAAAGAAATGAATGTATCAAAAAAAGAATACAAAAAAAAAAAATACATATGAGTACTCAGTATACAACAATATGTTGAATATTCAGAAAATGAAAAAGGTTGACAACTGCGGAGGATACATGAGGTCAACTCAGGTCATATGGACTCGTATTACGACGACAATTTGAATCATCATCCTAATCAATAACCCACAGGTTCGTTTCTTGACGATGGCATGAACGACCAATTCTCTCGGTTGCAAAGACAATATGGTATTCCCACACAAGAGCACGTTCAGTTTAACTACTTTCTCGTCAGATAGCCAATACAGCACACCAAGATAATGAAACTAAGTGTGTCGCAAAAAACCTGTGTATACAATGGTGACAACCACAGCTAATTAATCACTGCTGTTAAGTGTTTTGTTACGGCAAAATTTAATCATCACGTTTGTATCTGTGAAAGTATTGGTGACCGTAAAATGGCTCTGATTTACAAGGATAATTATACTGAAGATGAGATCATACTTCAGAATAACTAGAAATTATAAATTATCACAAATGTAAGGTCTGGAAATCAGAAAATAAGAAAACAGAGAATTCTTGAGAAATTAAAAGAAGATTTATTTAAAGATAAAATATATTTAGTTGCCATACTATTGAAACTAAAAAAAAAAAAACAGAAAAAAAATATATATATAATACTAAAATAGTTATAATAAGATCATATTAAATATAATCAAGTTGATAATGGTAATGATGATGGTGATAATGATGGTGATGATGATTGTGATGATGGTATGATAATAATGATGATTGTGATGATGGTATGGTAATGATAATGAGTGTGATGAAAGTGAAAATGATGATTGATGGTGATGATTGACAATAATGACAATATGATATGATATAATTGCATAATTGTGATTTTTCTATACATTCAAATCTTAAAGCCGGGCACGTAATGTACTTGTACAGCGGTCGTCGTCCGACGCGATTCTGTAGAGAACGCTATGCCACCCCTTGCTCACAAGGGATCGTTTATAATGACGATCGGTTCAGACTGCCGCCAACCAACAAGCGGCGTCGCACCGTCTAGCGCTCATTTGTTGGATTCCTTGTACGACGGTCGTAATACAGTCATACAACGCAGCGAGTAACCGGCTTTAAAGAACCGACCTACATTTTTTGAAACACTATATACATTCACACTGCCAGCTGCTTGTGAAGCATTAAGAATCTGTGTTTTACTGTTTTACTGATTACAGATTGTAAAGGGTTAACAAATGGGTGGGATGTTCTCTTTATTGATTTCTAAAAGAGGCTAAATGTCAGGCAGAATATCAATGTGTGTTTCTCCAAAGCATGAAATGTCGGATGAAAGCCATATTAGGGAGATTTCGCAACCTTATGAAAACGATAATGAATATGTCATTATTAATGACATATTCATTATCATTTTCCTATTAGGTTTATCATTTCATGCCTAAAACATAACAATATGCTAAACGAACTGACTATGATCCTTGATTCATGCAAAATACAAATTGCCAAAGTTGTGACAGTTATGCTACTGTAGTGGAAGGGTTTTCATTGGATAGGAATTCTGTTGTGCTCTCTCAATTTTCACACCTCCCCCACCCCCAGGCTAAAACTAGCCTATGCACCCCTGGTTTGTGTCATGTAAGGAGGAATTAAGTGGTCTTTTTCGTACCATATATACAAACACAGTTGATTTAAAAACCATAGGAACACATACTTTCAAGTGTATAACTGCATGCCAGTGAAGAAATAGCACATTGCCTAGTTAACTTGACTTTGAGGGATTTACAACTAGCTATTTTAATTCTCTTTCTCAGCATCAATAAAGAAAACATTTGCGAATACTTACCTGTCGTATCAAATCAGACAGGCCAGGATTCCAAGATGATGGACAGTGAAGGGTATGCACTGTTAAAATGTCACGAATGTCAGCTATACTAGAGTCGGAGTGAATTTTATAAGGCCGCTGCAAAACAAGTAAGAAATGATAACTCATAAAAAAAAATCAAACACTTTTTACAATTGTATTAACTACTGCACTGTACCATTTATTTTACTTCAATTGTTATAAGTGCATTTTTTTAAATATTTATAATAGCTTCTAGGCAGTGGTGTAACACATCCCCCTCCAAAAAAAAGCTTGTACTCCCTTCCCCATTGAAAATTTTCTAAGCAAAAAATTCATGCTTAAATAGTGAGAAATCACCTCCTATCACCACATTTTGCGAGCTAGCAAACCTTCCCCCATCCAACTTAGTCATAAGGCCACCCCACCACTTCAACTTCACACTCCCCACCCCTCCCCCCCCCCCATCACCCACTGCTTCTGGGCATTTTCTTTTTTACTTAGTGTGTGGTCATTTTTCTTTTACCTCTCCTTGTTTTCTCTCAGTAATAAACAGTATTATTTGTTGTATTTTGATGCTATAAAATTGAAAAAAGAAAAAAAAATCAGTGGATCAAAAGTGCCTCCAAAAATTTGCCTACAAGGGGTCAGACTTGTCTGACAGAGGGGTCCAAACCAAGAAGCCAACTAGAGCATCAGTTGGGGTCCTGGAATAAAAAAATCTCTTGCAGGTTTCACAGGGAGAGTTTTTATGGCCTATTAAGGATTGGCAATCAAAATTGTTTAATTTGGATAGGGAAATTATCATTATTTTTAAATTTGTGACCTGACGACCCTGCCATGGCATCGGTCGACAGGGAGTCCAGGCCTGTCTGACGGGGGAAAACGCACACCCATGTCCCCGCTGGCGCCTCTACTCCATGAATATGAAAATATTTTTTAGTCATTCTCATATTAAAGGACAAAACATAATAATATCCATCATTAATCTCATAAACGGCAGAATAATAACTACATTAACCGTTAATTTTATTTTTATTGTTAAAAAAAAAAACAAAAAAAACAACAAAAAGCACCCCCCTCCCATTGAAAATGTTCAAAGCAAAAATGTATCACCTTATTCACTTATCATACTCTCCCACTTCACCTTTGCACCCACCTACCCCCCTCCCCCAGCCACTGCTTCTGGGCATTTTCAGTTGTTTCTGTCTTTTACCTCTATTTGTTTTTATCTCAGTACTAAACAGTATTGTTGATTGTATTTTGATGCAATAAAAATTGAATAAAGGAGAAAACTACAGTGAATGCCTATTAATAAATACATGAATATGAAAATATTTTTCAGTCATTCTCATATATTCCAGGACATAAAAAAAGGGTAATATCCACCATTAATCTCATAAATGGCAGAATAACGTATTACAATTTGTTTTGTTGTCATTAAGTAAATTGGAATTCTCCCTGGGAACAGTACAGTATTTGAACATAATTTGAATGAACTTTATGAATACAATACCTTTTAAAATTCAATATCAAAACAAATATTTCATTGGTGCCACTATTCCACACTATATTATCAAGGGAGTTTTAACTATTTTAGTGTGGTATATGCTCACTAAATGCTTAGTAGAATAATGAATGTTGAGAGCAGCTAGCTCAGTCGGTGGGACTGGTGGTAGCCACTGTGAGTGCGTTGAACCGTGGAGATCTCCAAGTCCCCGGTCATTCATAATTATTGTATACAGTACAGTATACAGTACATTAGCAAAATGAAACAGTATGGTAAATTGTTGGGAACAACTCTATGGAGTGTATACCTCCAACCTGTATGTGCCTGAATACCAAACAATACACAGGCTGTGTATGATGGGCGATTCCATTATTTTCCACCCTGTGTCTGTATACTGAATAACACACAGGTTCTGTATGATGGGTGATTCCATTATCTTTTATGCTTATGGGTAAAAAAAAAAATCAAATTTCCATGACTTTGACCTTGTCCAAATTTGACCTTTTGTTCCTAAAATTTAATCATCACTTTCATAGATTATTATGTACCATTCCACTAGATTTTATGATGATCCCGTCCTTAGATTTTGCGCAAACATGCTAACAGACAGACAGCAGAGAGACAGCCCGACAGACAGAGGGACAGATATGAATAAATAAAATCCTTGGTGCGGCAAATATAAGGTGACGTCTTTACACATTATGAATACAGCATTAGCCATTAAGAAACTACATGAAAATCAAAGACATGACACACATCATCTCACTTGACATGGTACATCAGGAATGTGATTATGGAAGGTTAAAATCAATCATGTATTGCCATTAATATTTATAGGAATAATCAAATTCAAGACATCTTGGCAATAATTGAGATCACGCGATTTAAACATTAGCCGACTGCGATAAATCTGCTTTGTTCAACATTGAATAAAATATTTATACAACCTTGGCCATGATGAGAGTATAAACGACAAAAAATTTTTTCATCGTTAATAAACAAATTATGTAAAATACTGGCTCAATAAGTTATAATAGATAAGGTATTCATTATTTATTCATAGGTCAACGAGGAGTAGTCGTATGGGATATTTCTTTAAAAAATAATTTTCTCGTCAATTAATAAATGCATTAATAAACAATTATTCCTTTCATATATTCTTTGTGGCATATAGACCTTTAAATTGTTCATCTTGTATTTGAGCTGAGCGGTTGGCTGTGGTGCTGTTCCTAGCTGTTTCCTGCACTGAAGACCCTAGTTCAAACTCGGCCAGCGCCCGGTTTTAATTGAAGTCTGATCGCTTGGCTCCTCGAATAACCCTCATATTGGCACTTAGGCTTAAAGGACAATGTTTCTACCCGTATGTGTCCGTTATGTTGCAGTTATGTTGGGTATAGCGCTGGGGCCCAGCTCAAAATCACGATTTCCAACTAGAATGAGGCTTCCAATAAAGAATCGTTTTATTTTTACCAACAAATTATTAATATGGCATCTAAAATCTTTCTGGGTTAGCATATATTTCTAGGAGCAGTGCTTAAGCTCTTGGTCCTAGGGACAATATGACGGATGTCCACATAAAAAAATGCATTAAAGAACTCTGTGTGTTGGCGGTGGCGCTACACAGCACATTCTACGGATCCCGAGAGGCCTAGTCCTAATCTACTCCTAGTTACTCAACTGCAACCAATTTAATTATTTAACCTAATTTACTTAATTTCTTTACTCATTATGAGATGTGAGTGAACTTCTGGTTAGATGCAAAAGTAATTAAAAAATTATCAACTTAATATGCCTGAATACACAAATAGAAATTTCGTAGTTTGAAAACAACTGCAACCTCAGGATATGATCCTTGTCACCTCAATGTTTTTTTTCACTTCTATGTTACGGAAGGTCACCTCTTTTTTCATATATCACTAACATACAACTGTATTCATAATATGCGTTGACGGTTATATACTGTACAAAACGCCTTAAATTACCTTCACACTACTGAAACAAGTATGACAATATTCTAAGCCTTCGCTCTAATCGACTTCTATAAGTTACAGCTAACACTGACAACGGCAATAACAGGCATCCCCTTACAACAAGTAGGACTTAATGTGTTAGAATTTATGTGCACATTATCATAATGTGCTTTAAGTGTATTAATGATCCTCAAGAGGAAGATCAGTGTTCACATTCTACTATGAGCTAAGTAGCATTCGGTGTATTTGTGTCATTTGTTGGATATGTATGGTGTGTAAAATGTAAGCCAATTTCAACGTTAGACGTACCTTTCCCCGAAGAAGCTCGTAAACGCAGATGCCTAACGACCACCAGTCGACAGCAAAACTATATCCCTGCACAGCATTTCCAGTGTTGAAGATTTCTGGAGCTATAAAGAAAATTGTAAATCAATAGTTATAGATGATTTGATAATCAATGTAATATAATAGTAGCAATAGTAATAATAATAATACTTACAATAGTAAATAATAACAATTAGCAACATACTATAACAATAACAACAATAATAATAATTGTAATCAATAAGAACAATATGAAATATATATAATAAATTTTAATAATATTAATAAAACCAATAACAATATAATTAATATTAATATAAACAAATAATATCAATAGTAATTTTAAATAATAGAAATAATAGCAGTTTCACAATATAAATAATATTAATTAAAAATATAATATTAATAATGAAATATTAATATTATTAATTGTAATATTAATAGTAAGAATAATATTAATAATAGAAATAATAGCTGTTTCACAATATAAGTAATAATCTTAATAATATTAAGATCGATAACAATATAATATTAATTTAAAAAATGTCAATAATAATATTAATAATGAAATATTAATATTATTAATAGTAAAATAGTAATAATAATAATATAAATAATATCATTTTTATTATAATAATATTGTGATCAAATTATTTCACTTTAACATACATATTCATTTTATCATTGCAGAAATTAGAATAATAATAATAATAATATAATCAATAGTCATATTATAAATAACAACTATAATATTATTAACAATAACAATATGATCACGTTCCATCAGTTCAATGCATTCATGTGCATATAATTTTGCAAATTTGCTGTTATCTGGAAAACTAAAAGTTTTAACATTTGTGCAAGTTGTTAAATATAAATGGTTTTACTCTGATGAATAATGTATGCAATAAAATTAAAGGCGATGAATACGTGGTTACATTAAGTTGATTAAGTTTATTCCTCATGAGTATTGTGGTGCCGGATAGGATAACAAAATGTGTCAGAGCTAAGTGTACCAAATATTCTTGTGTTTAGACGAGGCTTAAAATAGCAATTAGGATCGAAAAACAGGTGGTTGTCTTACACGCAACATATACATTTTTCATTTTTTCAATCATGTTCGTCTTGTATGCAGATCGTCTGTAACACACAAATTTACTACTGAAATGAAGGTACATTGTTAGTATGAATGAACGCAATTTTAATCACGGGAAAATAATATTTTTACAATGAAACGGGGGGGGGGGTCGTCTTATACGCCCCACTCACAAAAATCGTCCAGAAACATTCTCTAACTCAGGGTGAATGAGAAGGATGAAAGAAGAATAGCTTAAAGAATACATTTGGACGTATAGGGAGAGAACAATTGGGGGAAAATATTTGAATTGGTTATTAAAAAATAATATAGGCCTTACACACAAAATACATTTTGGAATTTGTTAAACTTATTTTGTTACAGGGAATAGTTACATAAACTGATATACTAAATACTCAAACTCTGTTTGTTATCATCATATACGAGGATTGTCATCCCAAAACCAGTGTAGTGCCGTTGAATGTTAAACCGAGTAATCAGCATATAGAATGCGGCAGTATTGTATACGTTAGTACAGAGGGAGCCACAATATTATTTTTACTCATAACTTGGGAAATAGCAAGACAATGACTTTAAACCTTACAATGTGGGAAATATGAATATATTAAAATGTTCTTGTTTTGGTCACTGATTTTGGCATGTCAAGCCCATATAGTCAATTAACATAAAATACATTTTTTTAATTTGTTAAAATGATGTTGTTACAGAGAATAGTTAGAGAAAACGATATACTTTATAATCAGTAAACTCTATTTGTTATTATACATGTAGAAATACATACAATGAAACTTGCATCAGTTCCTACTGTATATACAGTATTTGGTTTCTATAAATACATTTTGTTATTACACAATGTAAGGTACACAGTTACATGATATATGATACTGTGTTAAAAGACAGAAATTCTGTGTTCAGTGCAAGTTTAAAACACCAGTAAACAGGGAACAAAATAAAAAAATTATATATATTAAGGAATACAAACAATGAATATATTATATATAAATTTCTGTTTATGTTAAACCAGCCAAAAATCAGTGGAAAGTTTACTCTTATACATTGTATTAGAATGTACTATAAACTTTTACATATTCATTTCAACTGCACTATTCCATTTCACCGTGTACTTTGTTCATGTTTTGAACAAAGAAACAATAAGGAAGCCAATAATTAAACATAAACATCATTTCTATATTGTATCAATTTCTTTTGCAAGTATTCCCCCCAGCAATAACTGAACCAAAACATCATGTTGTTAACGTACGGTATGCATCGGTATGAAAAACATTTGGTCATGAATCACATTCAATAAGGCTTAAAATTTAAAACAGTTATTACTATTTACATAGACGAAATACAACACCGCATGATACCCGACATGTATATGCTATACTCACAGAAACATGTTAAAACAGAATGTGGCATGTCTCAAATTACTCAATATACGGGCGGGTGCTATTTAAGATGAAAGACAAGAAAAAAACAAGCTACATTTCCTAATATTTATCAAGATGACCTACTTTGAATGGAATATATAAACGATTATTCATCTCAGGTTTTGCATTAGACAAATTGCATTATATATATTGCATCAAATGCAAATCTCAGATGATAAGTTTGCGAGGATCGGTAAAGCTACCTGGTGATATCAATTGACAAACTGCACATAATGCTAGATACAGCAATGGTATATACATCATAATAAATATTACTACACACTAAGGGGCCATCCATAATTTTCATCATTTTCAAAAGACTACAAAACGTACGCCTTAGTGGTAGGAGAAAGGGTTGAAGGTTCAGGCATGAGGCTTGTCATGCCTAAACCAGCATACTGTCCCTAATTGGTAAACTGAGCAATTAGCATAAGAATGTGGCAATTATATAATTGTATACAGAGAAGCCATAATACTATTTATTATAACTTTGGAAATATAAGTCCACTCTAGTACATGACCCATCATTTTAAAGGTCACAATGGTGGAGAATATGAATATATTTAAAAGTCAATTTTCATTTTTTGGTTTAATTGATGCTGGTTTGTGATGGCAAAGACTCATATATACTCTTTTATGAAAAAGATAAAATGATGACAGTACACGTATATATTTTAATGCGATTTTACTTGACTATTTTATGCTAATTTAATTTATGTTCTCATTGGCATCGGTGAGCCATTACCGTGATTCAGTTCACTTTTTGGCAATCCTGTTTGGACAACTGAGCGTTATTTTTTTCCTCTTCTGTTATTTTGTGTTTGTCAGTTTTAAAGTTCTTTGGACGGAATAAATGAAGTGATCTCAAAATGAAAAAAAAAAATCATTTTAATGTGTACTTAGAGGCAGGAGGGAGCTGTCACAGAAAAGAGGATGTTTTGTAATTCTTTGAAAATGATGACAATTATTGATGATCCCTAACAAAAAATAACACAATAAATGTGTGCCCTGATTAGTGAGAATCTATAAATACATGACCTTTATTATCAGCTTTAAATTTAGAACAGTTCTGTAGGGTATATGCAAGTATTTAGGGTAAAGAGACAGTACCTGTATAAATCAAAATGTATATAAACTAACATACTGTAATTTGTTCTTTAATATATAGATGAAAGAGTTAAAAATGATAGACCTGAGTTGAAAAAAAAAAGACTATTGTTAACAATAATAATGTATGCTTTTATATAGCTCTCTTATAGAGCAGGAGCCCAGGGGTGTCAGCATAGCTGGAAAGGTAACCAATTTTTGTGTGTAATTTTTGTTTGTAAGTAATGGTCTATGTGCCTGCCTATGTAGGAAAATGGGCATCTGCCGGTCCCATTGTTGTGGGTGTGGTCAGGAGGGGCATAAAAATGGGTACCAAAAATTGAGCTAGATCCACTTGTGAATTAACCCAATGAAACCTATCAGAATATATTCTGGATTATATTATATTCATATAATATATATATTCAAGATATCATGAATGGTCAATTCCAGATATTTCCAATGGTGGGGGTGGGTGCCAGACACAAAAAACCGGTACCGGTATAGTTAATAGGTTTTCTTCCTAGAAAGACAAATCAGCGACACCAATACAAACAGAACATTCCAAGTGTGCCGCTTCGAGAAGGGGGGGGGATCATTCAACTTATCTGCATAAAATTTGCATAAAAGCAATTACTTAAGTTATTCTTAATAAACAATAAATAAGTTAAGGTATGTGTGATTATTTTGATGGCTAATAAAAAGTAGTTCCTTACCCATATAAGGCTTGGTACCAGATATAGATGTTGCAACTTTTTTTTCTTTAAGTATTGTTGCTATGTTGAAATCTGTGATGTGTAAGTGCCCTGAAATCAAGAAGAAATATGTATACAATTAAATGAAAACAGTAAATAGCTGTCCAATATAAAACAGGGTTGAACATTGTGCATGATAGCCTAAATTCATGCAGTGACCCAAAAACTTTGCATGCATCTTGCATTCTTTACGTAAATGTCTATATTAATATGCAATTATCATTTTCATTATGATATCATTTTTATAATTAAAGTATTTTTTGTTCTAATTTTTAATCTATCCAAATTAAATGTTGTGTTTTGCTGTCATGTTTGTGGATTCCAAACTTTTTTCGGCTATTAAAGTTCTTTTTTGTTAATATGCCTGGCTTCCATACTCTAAATAAATATTCAATGTTTTAAACTCATCCATTTTCCTGACTATTTTATTTTCATTAATTATTATTTGTATTGCTATAGAGAAAATACATACAACATAATAATATATTAGTATAATTTACTACTGAAATTTTTATGATGTATGCTGTTTTATTTATTTGTTTTCTTTACTTAATTCTATGAGTTCTAACAGTTTTCAAGTTAATTTATTCGGTTAATTAATTTACATTTTGGTGATCTGCACAGGTGTGCAGTTGTTGGTCTTTGTTCAGACTGCTTTGTCCAGTTTACCAGTATATTTTATTGAGGCCGGATTATTTACTTTGGACTTTATTTGCCTTCATTTGGATTATAAAATGAATAATGGTATTAATGTACCTTACTTCCTTTGCTTGTTCAAGTACTTATGACGAAAGCTATATATTATAGTTTCATTTAATGGAGGATGTTTCATAAAAAAATAATATACTATTATTATTAAATTTCAATTACCATAATAATAATATTATTATTATTATTATTATTATTGTTACCATTATTATTAAGTTTCAATTAAAATAATATTAATATTACTATTATAAAGTTTCAATTAAAATAATATTAATCTTACTAAATTATTATTAATTTTCAATAAAAATAATATTTACATTACTATTATTATTCTTCAAAGAATTTCAGTTAGCTTTGAACTTCATTTTTCATAGATAGGTCTTAGAAAATAGGATATTTATCATCTACCATATTATAATAATTAATCAGTACATCCACCCTTTCCATGTACCCTGTGGTTCTCATAGGGCTCGACAAATCTGATGTATTAGACACTGGAGCTAGAATTTGTAGATCTCAATTTAATTAAATTTGCAAGAGTTATGATAGTTGGGTTTTAAGGCATTCACCCCACTAGGTATATCGTTACACCTTTAATCAGAAAGCCTGTAACTTAAGGAGATGGCAATCACTCGCAAGCCGTGTAATTAAAAATCAAACCATCATAATTAGTTGAACTGAGGCAGTCTACGAAATGACCCCTGGGAATAGTGTAAACTTTGGACATGCACCAATATTGGGTACTTTACGAGATGCCGTATGGTTAATTAATAATTGATTAGGATACACATCAAACCGAAGAGGAATAATCAGGAACAAATTTGTGTGATGTCCCCATAATATAAGCATGATGATGTCATAATACACCCAAATATGGGCATATCAAATTTATTTTTTCACATAAAATTTGATAGTGTAGATAGAGTTTAAGTATGATATCAATACCAGATATTCAACTATATTGAATGACTGATTGAGTATGTATGCCAAGTTCATTGAACCCTAGGATCTATCCACCAGTTGACAACATATCAATATTTATTTATTCTTTATCCTGAAATGCACTTTCAATAAAAATGTACTGATTTCTCAAGTGGTTTTCAGTTAAAAACAAAAGTACTGCCTTTTTTTGTACTTTTATCTTGATGTTTCTGTGTTTTATATTAAATTTTAATTATATATATTCATTTTGTAATTATTGGATGGCATAATGTTATAGTAATTAAGCTTACTTAGAGACCAGACCCTCCCATTTAGCTGTCTTCAATAACATACCCAGCAGGGAAACAGAACTTACTGTATTCTCATTTAACCTGCTCTGAAAAACCAGACTCATAAAACAGATTATCTGATGGCTAGCCACAACCATATATGGTGCCAGCACAACCATATTGAGAATCCAGAAACATATATGACTTTATTTTTTGTATGTTTAATATTTCTATTAATGTTTATGAATCAATTTTTTTATATAATTTTCTCATACCATATATACCAAAAACCTAAAGGTTAAACTACCAAGGTATACGGTAATTACTTAATCAACATGAAACTCCCTAGGCTTAAGAAGTACATTTCGCTGTTGGCATTTGCCTGTGGAGCTCTACCATTAACAGCCTTCCATAATGCATAACTTGAACATGTGAATTTACCAGTTCAGTTTAAGTGGCATTATAGTGCAATTTAATTGAACAGTTTCTCAAATACATTATCGTTCTCAATTTCAATCATTTCAATTTGGTTATGACTGTTGAAACTGCGGCTAATCCTCAGTATTTTTTACCCAATAATGAATTTTAAATGGAGGACTCTCCTTAAGGTAAACAGCCACATAAATTATAGTCAAGAATTCTAGCCTGATAGCCCAACATAAATTATTTTGCATGATATTATGATGTACAAATGCTGATACACATTGCAAGTAATGAAGACGTACTGTCTGTTGCTAAGTATCCTCCCTTTACATATATTGGCAATAAAAGATATTTTTATTTTATTTTATTTTATTCAACTTTCACTGGATTAAAAAAACACCAGAAATGTAAGTAGAGAACAGCTGAAGAAGCACATCTACAAAGCCATCTTACCACCGGAGATAGATAACATTAACAAGTAAATATAATTTATATTAAAAATAGAGATTTGTCTAATTTGCAAATAATATAAATCTAAATACAGGTCTCCCTCTATTTAAAGGCCACCTCCAATTAAAGACCACTTTTTTGTGATCCCAAATTAACAAATGTCTTTTATCTTTATTATTCTAACTAGAGACAAGCTGTTAAAAAAAACCCTAGAAACCTTTTTCCCAAAGGCGGTCTTTTATTGGATGGAGACCTGTAGAAAATGTTCATCATTTAACGACAGGCAGGGCAGTGAAAAAAGAAACTCATGTGCAAGCATTATCAAGAAGAAAATTTGATTTCAATTTTAAAAACTTAATTTTTAAGTTTATAATATAAATTCAATTGTCATATCTTGTGATAGTGATATTATAATATATATAAATGTCTTTAAAAGGTAGAAGCATGTAAATACATAAAATATTATTTGAAATGTTAACTCACCTTCCTCATCTAATAACATATTGTCTGGTTTGATGTCTCTACATTAAATAATAAATGAAATGTATTGAATTAGATACATGAATTGTGAAGACTGAGAGAATTATAAAAACCATGGAAAATGATAAATTTGATTGTCCATTGCAACAAGGTAAATTAGTTGTATTCTTTCTAGTCTAATAAAACATTGATTGCTAAACAGAAAAAAGGAATAGAGAGTAATAAAAGTATGAGACACCATAAAACCATGATTCATAAGAAATTTCAAATGATAGAATGGTTAAAAAAAAAAATCACAGCACTGAAGTTAGCAGTGATTTGAACCAATACTTTTCGGACTGTAAGTTGGGCACTTTAACCACCAAACCATAATACTCATTTGCATACCCACCTGTGAACTATTTTCTTTTCTTGCAAGTAATCTAATGCTAATGAAATTTCACAGATATACAATCGTATTCGCTCTGAATCAAACTTAACGCCCTCGTTCAAATGATAGCGGAGATCACCCCCGAGTAAGAGGTCGACGACCATGAACATGTCCTCTTCATCTTGGAATGTGTACCACAGGTTGACAAGGAAGGGGTGTTCAAGTGACTGTAGGATCTCCTGTTCTCGGAGAACGTTCCTAACAGCATCTTTTCGGATGCACATTAGCTTGTTCATGTATTTCATAGCAAACATCTGCTTTGTATCTCTCTTCTGTACAATACATACCTAAAATTGTAACATACAAATACATCAGAAACATAGTTAAATAAAAAATAGATAAGCCGTACTAGTCTAATATATAATAGAAAATAAAACTCAGGATATTCAGTACTTTTATGACTAGTTATTTATGACAGTACACAAGCTTTCGTGCACACAGTGCACTTATTCAGGTGAATGTGCACCTGAAGAAGTGCACTGTGTGCACGAAAGCTTGTGTACTGTCATAAATAAACTAGTCATAAAAGTACTGAATATCTTGAGTTTTATTTTCTATCAGAAACATAGTTCCATTCTTAGAAATCTAAATTGTATTTGTAATCTAGTGGTAAACTGATCCAGATGAGGCAGGGAGATTTTCCCTCCTAGGGGACATTCTACCCCCAGGTCTAGATGTAATTGTCAATTTTTACAAATATTAGTTAGTTTAGAACATAATACAGTATAAATAATAATCGTTAATTATTAAGATGCATACATTTCTATTAATAATTACAAGATACAAGATAAAATTTATTGTCTCCAATATAAACAAAGAAATCACAAAGCTTGCAAAACAACTAATCAGTGATAAATATAGCACGAATGTCACTGCAAAGATTGACAAGGCCGTTTTATTCTACATTTCATTTTTATTAAAGCATCATTAGTAACCGTGACAGTATAATCAAGAATAATCAAGAATGCTATTAGGGAATTGAACAAGTCACTAGTTTGAATTTTCATATTTTATGTTTGTTTTCGTTAGGGAACCAGATCAAATTTCTTTGCATGGTTATTGTACATGTACTGTATATATGACAAATAAATCCATTGAGGTGAGTTGAGTTTATTAAAATTTATACATTAAATAAGTATAATAATACTGCTTTTATCACAGTCACCATCGGAAATTTTAATATCCCAAAATTAGCCAACAACCATAACAATAACCAATAACTTATGATCAAAATTAATTATTGTGAGCCTTATCAACTAATATTAATACCAAAATTGGCAATTTCATTAACACATTATCATCGCACAATAATAATGAAGATTGACTGTTACAATTAACCACTTTATTGAGTAGCCTATTAAATTTTATTCATTACAAAAATGCCAACCATAATGACACAACATTACTTCCTCAGCAATATGAATATAAAATCACTTTATAAATGACTGTTTGAATCAAAAATAGATATACAAGATGATATTTTTAACCTCGGATTATATAGGATTTGTGACAAAATTTTATTTGAAATTAAAATAAAAAGGATAATTTCCGACGAAAACTTGTTTGAGAAGGCGGAAGAGAAATGAAGTTGATTTATTAAAAAAAGGAGGCTTCTTGTGGTGTAGTCTGTGCATATGCAATATCTGTTTAAATATCCAATATTATAGTTGTATTAATATTTTTTGTACAGTATTTTCAATGTTTATTATATAATAATATCTTTTTAAAATTTCCAATTTAATAATTTATTTGTACAGTATTTTAATGTTTTTATATAATGTATTTAAGGCATCCTGTAATTGGTTTTTCACTGTTGGTGTTGATGTTTGAAATAAAATAAAAATAAAATAAATTAAATAAAAATTATCACAGGTAAAAATATAGAAACATGGTGGTGGTATTCTTTTCATGATTTTTTAAATTATTATCAATATTTTAGTGTGGGCCTACATTTTTCTTCATTAAAATATTAATACAGTAAGTTTGAAATTCAATTTTATATTTTTATACTTTGGGATGATATTAATTGCAATAAAAAATTTTATTTGTTATTGTAACAAGAAACCGAGTCTCGCACTTTTATGTGACAATAACGTATACCTATGTCTATCTTGAAGTTTTAATAACAACAATGAAATATGTTTGTCATTAAATGTAAATTATGTGAAAACAGAACCCAGTAAAATTGTAGGCCTACTAATTCAAAATATTTTATTACAAATGATCTCCCTTGTTATCACTTAAGCTTGCAAACTATAAAAGCATTTCAACCATTCACTCTGTTTTCAATGGATTCCTCAACTACATATTAATGTATGGTATCTGTAAATGTATCTAACGTTGATATGAGCCTTTGATATAGAGATGAAATTCTAGCCTTCTGCACTTTATCATTTCTAATCCCAATGTGTAGGACCAATCCCAGGCTAGCTATTTTTCTTCCTAATGATACAATAACAAACCAAGCAATCAGCATTGGTAGATATAAAGACATCATTAAATATCGTTTTGAGGAGAAACAACTCAATTTATGATTCTAAATGCTTGGTAAATAATTATCCACATTTTTTTTTTCTACAAATAAACAAAAAAACTTGACTTACTTTACCAAAACTGCCTTTTCCAATTGCTCTCAAGATCTGAAAATGATCAAAATTGACTGGGGGAAAAACATAGATAAATATGAATAACATACAACAAATGTTTTTGTTAAAAAAAAGTTAATTGGGGGAACCCACAGGGAGACTTGAAAAATAAATAATTTAAAGGAGAATAAGAAATGGGCCGAAAAACAAAAAACACGGTTAGGAATGCGTTCTAAAAACATGTGTTTTAACATGCATTTGTTATATGGTTGGCATTCAGAAAACACATGTTTTTTGGTACACATTTCAGCTGCGACGCAATACCGTGTTAGTCATGACGCGTCGGTGAACCAAACTGACCTCTTCTTTGGTTTGACTGCTCGTCCGTGAGAAATTTGGTAAAGAAAAAAAATAAACCGACAGGATGATATGGCACGAGGCTTTACCAAAATTTTTTTCATACTTTCGTGGTGTGCTGTTTACTTCTTTCGCAGCATACGCTGTAACTCGCAGGAAGTAATGTCAAATTCAACTTCCGTTGGTGATCATCATTATAAGCTCTGCCCACCTGCTAATGCTCGCATTACCATGTTTTTATTAGTTGTATTTTTCAATAGAAACATGTTGGGAATTTAACTGTTTAAAAAAACACGTTTTTTGGTTATTCAGCAGAAACACACCCACATAACTATGTCTAATGTTAATAACACTGTAATACAGTATTAACAATAATAACAATCATGTAATTGATTTTACAAACTCAGATTTTATTTGTTGTAATGTAATAGAGCATTGCAAAACAAATAATTTAAAAAAAGATACCCTCATAATGTCAATAGCTTTTTCATATCATATAAAAATATAATTATTAAATAATACTGTTATAATAATAAAAATAATAATAACCAAGTGAGGTAGCTTCAACTTTGAACTCCATATGGAACTCCATATTAATCTTCAGATAGTTTGTTACTACATTAAACTCTTTTAAGACCAAGCAAATACCTTCCTTTACCATCAAGTTTTTCATTAATTTAAACATCCTTATTCTGTTTTTCATGTACTGCGCATTGAGAGCTTGCTATACGCTATATAAGTTATATTATTATTATTATTATTAATGGTTTTTGATACACCATATTATAACACATAAAATCCAAGTTAATTTTTGTTGTAATGTAATGATGTTACTTACAAAAGATGACAAAAATCTAACCATTTCTAAACCTATAAAATTCCTCTTGCATATACATGATATTGTTAAATACTGTAATATTCAATATAGATATAGTACTAATATCTAATATGTTTAAAACCATTTTAGATATTAATTTCATTAGTCATATTAACATAAAATTATTAGTGTAAGTTTATTACTCACCGTCTCCAGATGAATCAAAGGTTTCTTTCCGGTTGGAATGATTTGCTCCCATTTTTGAGCCTGCTCGGTAATGGAGTGAGGCTTGTGAATAAAACCTGTTTTGTATGAAACATAATGCGTTATCACATGACAACAGCTGCTGAGAACAGACATTATCTTTACAGGTTTATCATGAACAATAGTTCTGATCAATGTTCAGGTTTTAGTTGTGTTAAGAAAAAAAATGTATCACTACCACCCAGTGGCATATCTGTGGGGGGGGGATCCCCCCCCCCATTTCAAATGTTTCGAAGCAAATCTTCATCAACATCATATTTATCATCTACTTCATCATTTTTATCAATTACTATCATCAATGCCATAACCAGCTATTGGGACAGTTGGGACAGTCCCACACAATTTTTCTAATGGGTCCAAATTATGCAATATTTCTTAAATTTAGCCTAAAATGGGTAAACTTTTAAGAAAATGGGTCCAGATTTTTTTTTATATTTTTGCATAAAATGGGTCAAATTTTGAGAAAATTTGTCCACATTATCTGAATTTACACGTAAAGTGAGTGCACCACCCGCACTGTTTGAAAATCCTGGCTACGGCATTGACTATCATCACTTTTTAAGATCATCATTATCTATATCATTGCCATCTTTTATCATCGCTATCATCATCCTTGTCATCATCTGCATCCTCAAAATCATCATCTTATTCTCACCATCATCATTTTTATCTTCTCCATCATCATCTTTATCATTGTCATCATACTCATCAAAGTCGTAGTCATCATCATCATCAGCATAGAACACAAATACAAATCTTATATAACCCAGAGAAATGACGTCCAAGAGAATACTTAACAAGATGCTTTTTAACTCGCATAAGTATCCTTCGATGACTTAAGTGATGTATCCCTTGACCACTTAAACCAAAATTGGCTGAAATACCATTACCATCATAAATATCTATCTCTAATTGGTTTATGCATTGTTGGCCATTACATTTCTCTAGGTGCCACAAATTACACCGCACCAATCTACTTTAATTTGATTTGTAATTGTGATATTTATAGCCAAATAAAATTCCACAATTTAGAATTAGGAAAATCTTCAAACAAAGCTCACTCTACATTATAAAATTTTATTTGACAAAAAATACCAGTGATTTGCCGATATACGGTATGATATGACATCATCATGCCATATATGGATGTAATGATGACATTGACATGCCCATTTAAGGATAATTCACACAATTTTGTCATAAAACTTGATAGATGTTGTACAAAGCTTCATAAAAATACGTATTAGTACCGTATATGTATGTAGCATATCTGCATGTTCTCAAATAATTTGCTTATACTTGATTTTAATATGAATGTTGTTAAAATATAAATCACAATGCTTCCAATAATTATAATCTATGGCTCTGTTTAAATGCTGAGGCACGGAGTTCTAATTTTCTTGAAAAAAAAAAAACTTGTCTAAAGCATTGGAATTGTTTTCTACATTATCTAAACTGCTGAATTGTTATAACATATTACAAAACCACTAATAAAAATAACAAAATAATTGTTTATTTGAAAATTAATGAAGATACTAGCATGGACCTATCAATAAGATCTTATTAATAGGTCCATGATACTAGTAAGAGTCAAAATGTGGTTCTTTATTATTATTTATGATACTTAACAGTACAATACAATGCAACAATTTCTGTGTACTGGCAAATTACTAATCTAAATACTTAAATTAGTGTATCAGGTAACCAAATTTTACAGTTACTTACTTCAACTACGCCTGTTAACTGCTCAGCAAACTACAGAAAAAACTGTGTACCATAAATAGAATGCGGAAAGGGCATATTATAAGATAAGCAAGTCATATTTATCATTATCTTGATTACTTATTGTAATTATCTTAATTACTCACTGCAATTATCTTAATTACTTTCTGTAATTATCCTAATTAACATATACAGTATATGAAAGAGAAATTCCAACTTACCGAGTGTGCTCTTGATTTGATTAGAATGAAAAACTTGTGTATTACTTTAATCAGCAACACAGCATTTGGCAAAAACAGAGTCTTAAAAGTTGAGTACACAAACTTGAAGATTGAAAACCGAGTGGGAGTCAGTAAGTCTAATCAGCTTACACTTGCTTCAACCTTTTATTAAGCTCAAACAATCTGTAATATTTTCTATCATCTTCTGAACCTTCAGAGTTTTTTCCACCAGCTGGATTATGTGACTTCCGTACGAAAATCGCACCTGCTGTGAAGAAATATAGTTGTTTGGATAGAGCAGAGCAGTCGATACCTGCAAGCAAAAAAATGATCAATAAAAACGTTGTTTAGTCACAACTTCTCTTGTAGATATTTACTTCTGTTTTCCATTATAGAATGTTTTATAGCACTTCTTATAAAAATCATTATAATTATTATACTAATTGACAATTCTAAAGGCTGACGCCTAATGTAAATATTTACATTCCCATAATTTACCGAGGCTTGTATACCAGTAAGTACAATACATAGGAAACTATAGTGTCATTCAACGGTTTGTGTATCAACCACCATATTGTTTTTGTATTTAAAATTGATGTTCATCCTGTTGGTACAATTACCTATAGAAGTCGTGCAGGGTGTTTTTTTTTACAATCAAAATGACTTCACACCAGCATGCTTCCCACCTTATAACACGATTTTTATTGACATGCAAAGTGTTCAGATCTGCTTATTTTATCACCCTCATAAAATATAATGTATAACATTATCAGCTCAGTCTGCTAAATCACCTGTTATTATGATAAGTACGTACATAAAATCAAAAAAGTACAAAACATAATAAGCCCACACCCCCTTGAACCACAAAAATTGGGCCAATTCTGGAGTGTAGGCTTACTGTATACTTGGAAAATCCCCTTTTCAATCGAAAGGCAATATTTCGGCATCCTTGCAATGCCTAATTTAAAGCAATGTTTAATTATTCTTTTTTTTAGGGTATTTTTTAAACCCAGCTAGGCTACTTATTCAAATCATACCCTATGGGCCTTTGCCCAAGGAAAGGTTGGTATGTAAAACTGGGCATTAAGTAGGGGGTGGCATATATACCCGAGCAACTATGGTATAATAATTTTTTCACATCCAGGAGTAATTGTGCACTCACCACTTAAGTATGGAAAGATGTCTCTTAATTAATTAGGCTTTATAGGAAGTGGAACGGTATTTTAGAAATAAGGCAAAACCCTACAGATGACACTCCATCTTTGTCAAGTGAAAACTGCTAGATAATTACCTTTCACTTGGTTAATAACATTTTTTTACTTAAAGCTTATGGTATATTTATGTACTGAAACAATGTAGGCGAACCTCATGACATGTTTTTGGCAATGGGAGATTTCGATTGAGAGCGTAAAACGAGAACATGGAATGAAATCACTGAACCATGACTTTCGTTGCATGCATTCATATTCTACTGTAAATAATTTTTTATTTTTTATGACATGTATAAGGCATAGTCACGAACGCACAGAGCGATGCACCAATGTTACAGTCCTCGTTCTGGCCTGAATGTAGATTCGGCCGAAGACCAGATTTCAGAAGAGAACATAATGCACAACGTTTAGATATATGCAGTTAAACAAACATGACGTCATTACGTTCCACATTGCTGCAAATTGAAGGCTCCAAATAAAGAATATCTATATTTGTATTTGACATGTATTTTTCTTTATTCATTTTATTGCATCTCATCAAAAACATCACAAAACAGAAAAATCAAACACAATTGAAAACAGATGCAAAAGAACAGGATCCACATACTCATAGTCCACACACACTAAAGGCCGATTCGGACAAGTAAAATTTAACTGGGTACCACCAGCTGAGCGGTCGCGTGCGGCAATTAAATAATGCCCCTGGGTATAGAAAATTTGAAAAGCATCTGGCCCAAAAACCCACCTTTTTTACTGGATATTTCAATTACACCTTGCCTCAAGGCGTAATTAATCACTCGTTACAAGGCCCAGGTCACTAGTTGACCCTTCAGATTTGTAAACAACGCCGGATCAGAGTGCACTGGACAAAAAGAAGCTCGCGACCACGCAGGGGGTCGTCACTCAGGCCACGAACTATTCAGAATTCTGACCTTGCAGAAGCTTGTAAAATACATAACTTCCGTCAAATTAATGGGTAAATGGATTGTTATTTTACTCGTCCGAACGACCGTCGCATTTAGCCCCGAGGTTATTAGTAGATTACCCATGTAATTGAGTTTACGTCCGAATCCAACCTAAGAGAAATGCCCTGGATGAAAAACATCAAATATCATCAAAAATACACATAAATTCTTGATATTAATACTACAAAATTTTTTAAATTCTTGACATACAGATAATTACCAGTATGGATTCTAAGACTACCTCAGACCCTATTTTCAATCATTTAAAATAAGAATTTAAACTGTAACTGTAGAATTATATTCCTGATTGTCAATTCTCAAATACAATTAGTAGAGAATTTTACACTAATAATATTAGTGACAACGAGAATAATGATAAATATGAATTATAGGACAGAGAAACCTATACTTCAAAGCTGAAGTTTCAGAATTTGATTTATGTGAAACAATATTCAGCAATTAAGCCATTTATGAGTTTCAGAAACTCTGTACAGTATATCGCATCTCACTCCAAAATATGTTCCAAGATGTGGAATATTCATCAATTAAAATGATATAATTGAGGTTATATGAATGGTATCAAGTTTTATACCTCTATGATCGGTCATAATTAGTATGAAATTGAGAAACCGGTGTTGCATGCCACTTAATGCAAAAATAGGATGGTGACATAAGCAATTAAATCAAATGCTAAGTTATATCAACACTGAAATCTGTGGTACAAGATACTGATGATCTGATCGGTGCACATTGAAAATGTCCAAAGCCAAAAAAATCACGATCAAGTAGTTAGATCCTTCCTTTACGACCAGCACCCCATCCCTTAATCATCAAGCTCCCACCTTCGTGACCCCATTAGCTCCCCGGTTTCAAGTCTCCTAGATACGCCACTGCAGACACTATCATAGAAATTCTCTGTTTATAATGACGTTACGTTTTCAGAGATTATTTAAGGGCCGAGGACATTATGTTTACAAAGATATTATTTACGAGAGCATTATGTTTTACGTGGACATTTGTTCCTGGACATTGTGTTTACAGTGAACATTCTCAACATGGGATATAATTCTTATTGCCAATTACCAGGCACATAAATAATACTTCTCCTTGTATACACCCTTAAATTGGTTGGTAAAAGAATTTTCAAATTCAGAAGATTGTAAGGCAAGATATTTTTTATACATTGTTTAGCAAACCCGCCGCCCGCCAATAATGATGTTTTCGAATAAAAGTAAAATTTTATTTTTGGCCAATTAGTGAATCCCAGCGCAATGAAAAAATGAAAATTGCAGAAAAAATTTTTTTTTTAAATTTTTATTAAAAATCTTTGAAATCTCCAAAAATAAGATGTATATTTCTATAAGCATTTAACCATTACATTACTACAATGTTTACATTCACCAATGACATTTTATTTTTATTTTCTTATATTAGACAGTTTAAATAAACAAGCAGCTATTAAACTTGTTGCCACAAAATAATTATTTTATTCCTTATACTTGTAAGTTCATATCAAATATTATATATTAATTTAATATTTATTATTATAATCAAGACAATTATTTACATTATATCTGATTCAAAATGTGGCTTTATGGGGTATTCCCAGTTCTGTGTAAACCAAAGCTGTTTCTTGATAGGTTTCAATCAGGGAAACCATTTTTTTGTCAACACAACGGTGAACTGACTCAACAATCACCTGTAATTCGAGAGCACTAAGAAGAAGAGGTTAGAGGGCAAATCATTAATTAGCTGCACTTGCACTAATGATATAATTGCAAAGTTTTATATCCTCCATGGTATAACACATAGACTAAAACCTTTAAAAAAAGGTCCTTGATTTGTGAATAAAAATGAATAAGAACTAACCATGCATATCGATACATGTTTTCTGGTACATTAGTTAAATCCAATAAAATTGTATTTCTAAGCATCCAAAAGGTAAAAAGTTCATGCCAATTTCCCCAAGTACAAATGACTATAATCAAAATTATTTGGTTTTACAAGGCTCTACTTATTGCGATAATAAAAACAATCAGAGGTAGCTGAGATTAAAATTCTTTGAGTGTCAAATGTTAGGAGAAGAAAAGAAATGCAAGGCATTGAAAACAACGGAGTCTATGAAGGATGCCTTAAAAGGATTATTCTTTTGCTTATTATATAGGCTAGAAGTAAAGCTCATTGCCGGCTTTAATCTGGTTTACTATGGAATCTGCAAGATGGTGGACGGCGGTTTAATTACTTCTTAAATTGTAGTCAAACTCTATCTATCAAATATGTTTATTCGGCAGTCTATTACCTGTCCTATCAGTTAACTGTATGTGTAAAGCCAGGTTATTCTCCGCGTTTAAACAGTTGTCGGCTGACGCAATTCAATGGGAAATGCAACACCACAATGCGCACGTAACAGATCAAATTTAATGACAATCCGTTCAGATTGCCAACGCATTCGGCGACGCATTGCCTAGCACTCGCAGGAAGCAGAGTTGGATTTTGTACAACGGTCGTAGGACCGTGAGTGCCGAGCTTTAGTGACCTTTTATTAACCTTTTGCTTTGGTTCTGTCAATCTTTCAGCCCTCCAGTCTATCAAATTTTATTTAACAAAAACTTGTGACATACCTAAAAATATATGGTCATGATGACATCACATCATGACCATATATAGGCACTTCATGACTATATAATGGGCATACAACAATTTTTTTCCAAAGAAAATTTGATAATCTGGACAGTGCTTCAATTACAGACTGGACCGATGCAAAAGGTGCTAAATATACGGTTGTCAATATTTTTAAAAAAAATGTTCTTTACATTATTTTATGTTAATTTTTGTAATGAAGCATTGTTCATTCAGACAGCAATTATGAATTTGTACAATTTTATGCTGATTATATTATGCAAAGTGCTTCACTATAAAAGGGATTTAATGCATCCCGAGAGAAATCTTATTGAGATGTGTGGATAGAAATGTGGAAATTAGCAACAATACCAAAATAGTACGAGGATTGTGAAATGGTAGATAGTCGTGTCTGCTGATAATATACTTGATACTGGAGATTACATTTCATAATAATGCTTAGCATAATGTTCAAGTTGGTACATTAACAATGGAACAAAAGAGAGAGCTTGGGTTCAATACCTAGTGAAGAGAAAAAGTATTTTTTTAAATAATTTTAATATATTTAATATTCATCCATGAATTGATCCATTCTTCCTTCCTTCTCTCCCTAATTTCTTCAATTATTCATTCTTTCATTTCTTTTATTTTTTTTATTTCTTCTTTTTTCCTTCTCTCTTTCCCTCCTTCCCTCTCTTCTATTTTCCTTTTTCTTCCATCTGTCTGCTCATTCATACATTCACCTATTCCCCTCCCCCCGCCTCCCTCCCTTTTCCTCGATATGCCACACATCGAGGGAGGTGTTCAATAATATTGTAGTCCTATGTTATGATACTGACGTTGGGGGCAGGAGAGAGTGCTCATGTGATGATCACGAGGAAAAGAATAAATCTCTGGTTTCGTTAAGTTATATTGTTTTATTGTCATTATTCCAAGTACTCAACACCATATTTAGCACCGATGCTCAGTTGTGTGTGTTACTATTACTGCAAAAACAATTTCGCAATTTACTACGAGTCGTTACAATGAAAAGTACACATATCGAGCCACCCGTGCACTTTTGTCCACGCCTGAAAATCTAGTTTTTATTGAGTTATATTGTTGTATATTATTGTCGTTATTCCGAGTACTCAACAACATTGAAAAGACAAAATTGTTTTTATGAGCTTGATGTTGTGAATGGAAGCAAAGATGTCATAGCATTTGCAATGTACAGAATAGTACATACGGTACAGTTGAGAGTATCATTGTATATTTTGTATCTTCAAGGTGAAACAGGTCTAAAATATTAATAATAATGAAAATATTGCCACGATATTGCAATTACTAGCCCTGAACTACAATATCTTTCCCATGAACAACTGAATATCACAATAATATTTCGGTAATATCTTTTTAGAACACAAGTTCAGACAATCCATTAGAAATTTACAGTAATTTAATTGGACTTTATGAAAAGAGTATCACCTTTATACTCAAGGTTAAACTTGATTCAGTCAATAAAATTTGATATTTGAATTACTTAACTAAGTTATTGGATTTCAATAGAATATTACAACCAAAACTATTTTATTCACCAAAACAAACCCATAAATAATATTGTTCCTACATTCTTGACAAGTGTTGTATTGGAAAATTATAAAGGGAGACTATTTTTATACCTTGTTTCGCAAACTTTTTTTTTTAAAAAGATTGTCAGAGGAGGGAGGAAACCAATAAAAACTAAATTCTCTTTTCTTATTTAGCAAATAAGTTTGCGAAAAATATCCAGAGAACGCAAACAGTGTAGTAATGGGATGGTTAAATGCTTTAAATTTATATAATTAGGAAGAAATATACATAATATTATTTTTGGAGATTTCAAGCCAGCGGCAGGCAAATTTCCATTTTTTTTTTGGCAGTACTGTAAGTGCAAAATTTAAGGCGCTGTCCACACTGTCAAATTTTCTTCGACAAAAACTGCTGTATGCCCATATATAGTCATGATGTGCCTATATATGGTCATGATGTGATGTCATCATGACCATATTTAGGCATGTCACATGTTTTCATCAAATAAAATTTGATAGTCTGGACAGCCAGGCTTTACGAGCAACACACACAATTGATCACATGGCTGTTGAATGCAATTTGCTCATTATGACAGCACATCAAAAGGAAATGTTATGGTTAAAATGCAACAACCCTTAGTAGTGTGAGAAGTAAATGGCAATAAAAGGCAGTAAGATAGATCAAAGCCCATAACAAAAAAGATCAACTTAAAATCTGACCAGAAGAAGGTGGTCCCACTTGTCTATGTCCAGACATGTTTTTGTAATTTCCAGGAAGCACCGACCTTACAAACGGAAACCAATAAACTGTTTTGGGTTTTCAAAATTACTTCCTGCTTAATGGAATTCATATGTTAGCAAAATTTAGGGAATACCAGGAATGGATTCAGAAATGTCCGAAAGGGTGGGGGGGGCCCGAAAGTGGAGCAGATTGAGATATCACTACCCTAGGGGGTCCGGAGTAATTCCCCCGCGAAATTTTTGTTTTCTGAGGTGTCTTGGGCGATCAATTTTTTCTTTTTTTTTCTTTCTTTCTTTTTTTTTGTAACTTTCCAAAAGGGAGGTGTGCCGGGGGCGGCCCGGGCCTAAATCTGCCCCGAATACCGGTGTTTGAACTTTTAGTAGTTTAACTCCAGAATGCTTATCAGATACTGTACTATATAATTGGGTGCACAATGCATGCTTGCGAGTGTATCAATTGTTGCATATAATTTACTATATACATTATTGTACATTATTTGTAAGCTCCTCAAGGTTGTGAAAACATGTAGCGCTATAATAATCCAGAATTATTATTATTATTAATATTAATAATAATAATAATTATTATTATTATCATATTCCATGATTACACAAGGATTACATTTATTTAAACAAAAGCCTTATTATTTCTAAGACAATGTAAATAAATACTAGGTCAATATTATAATGTACTAGTCAAATGAGATATTGCACCCCTTTACACCGTTATTAAATTTCAATAAAGCAGAAGTTTGTTCCATGAGGTGATCCCCTGATCTCCCATTGTTTAACAGGCCTGTTGATCCACATAATATTGTACACTGTACTTTTTATCGCCTTCTTTGTGCTTAGACTCTAAATGGAACCATGTCATGTTCAATGATTCTACATCGAGCTTATTTAGACTCAGTTGGTTGCACTCACAATAAAGCTGTCTCGAAGACTATTGTTTGTCTCACCTAATCATTCTAACACAGCTTTAAAAAACTGAAATTGGAAACATTTTCAAGTGATTTATCAGTAGTTCTGGTGGGTTCCGTTCTGGTGTTCTAGTGAAAATTATGTAACAATGCCTTCAGCAGTAACACTAAAAAATTACATGTTTTACATTATGCTGCACTGCTCGGTTTGTTTACAACAAGCAGCAAATCCAGGGCAGGTGACTCAATCATTCATTGTATCTATTTAATTTTGTATTGAACGCTATTGAATGCTTTTTTTTTCAGATTTTATTACAGCCTAATTGAATTAATGTTGCATTACTGCTGTATCATAGAACAAACATAAAAACTGCACTTCCATATAAAACAGTATGCAAATTATATACAGAGTCTATATCGCAGCACAAAGGACAATAAATGAATACAAGCATTGTCAGAATATATAAAAAATGTTCACATACTGTGCAAATTTAACATACATTGTACTACCAACATAGTTGTTGTTAGCATTACTGTATTATTATTTCTTTCGAACAAAGCCACCATAGAGAAAACTTATTTTTCTTTTTCAATGCATTGTGCTAACTGTTATTTGTCTATGGAATATATATTGGAAACCAGATGAAACTATTTTATAGTCAACAAAGCCACCATGATTTTTTAAGTAGGCAAATATGATGGATGATGATAAGGATCTATAGATCTTAATTTATTGTTTATTCTATCCCTTATTATTGCAACAGGGGATGAAAATCATAAATGCTAGCGTGTACCAATTAGTTGCAATTTGACAAAGCAGCTCTAATGACAAAAGTGATGGGGAAGCTAGAGTTGAGTTCACTGTGAAGGTTGTATCATTTGCCTCGCAGTGAACGTGATTATGAGAGAGAAGTACAAACAAAAGGTGTTGGATAACTAGACAAAGGTCATTAGCATCCATAATTACATTGGCAAGAATTGAACTTGAATAAAACAATGTTACAACCTTGTACTTTTTTTGTAGTCTTACAATAAGTCTAAATTTCTATGATAATGACAATATATATATATCTGTCTTTTATACACATCTCAAATTTTCATGAACCTGACTGTCCCTAGAGAGACTTTGTACTCCAACACAACTCGTCAACCTCCTTACCTTTACATCCCAACTCCCCAACCCCTGCGGCCGGACCTCTAACCATTCTCTAACTGAATAAAAATACACTGTTGAAAAAATTATTGATTTAGTGAATCTCTTCCGTTCAAGATATCAAGAAGAGCATCATTTCCTCACTCACCAAGTACTGTACTCAGTATTATGCCAGTATGCCCGCCCCAGTAAAATATTAATGGTCAGTACTTACCCTTACTTATCACAATGTAAAGACAATAAAGGTTGCATAATTAACCTTTAATAATATCAGAATCACTAAACATCTTTTTCTGATTTAACATTGTTTTGTTATGAAATTCCGATCTAATTTTTACACATACACAACCCTTTCCGTCCTTGCTTCCGTAGTTTATCCGAGTTTAAGCAAATTCTATGTTGTATTTAAGCACAGAGTAAATGGAACACTTCCAAAAATTACAAGATGCACAATATGTTCCACTGCAATAATTCACCCAACCTTCTCAATTTCAATAATCATGTGATTATAAAATAATTAGGAATTAGAATGCTGTTTCTGCGTTTTATACATATAAAAAATAATTAAATTAATCAAGTAAGACATAACATTTCACCTATCAAAAATTGAATCAGTCTAACAACCTATGACCCCTTGTTGCTGCGATATTAGAAGCTTCCTTTGGAGGAGAGGAGAGATTGAAGAAATGTTTCGAAAATATTTATATAAAATGTATTTGATTGGGTGAACGTTCTTAATAATAATATGTAAGTTTGAACATGTATATCAGAACTATTGTTGCTTATTATAGAAGCTGTATATCGTTCCTTATGATTTACAATCTTTGTTAAAGTTTTAAATTATTCCCACCAGGCCAGGCCTAGGGCCTACGCTAGGCCTACCTACTGTCTGTTTTTTAGTCTGGCCGTGGCACTGCCCTCTCCATCATGCTACAAACTAGTAAACGCAGAGAGGTAGGCCTAGCCTTTGCAGAAAGGCTGTGCCGGCCTAGATAGTGCATGGATGATTCTTTAATCAAATAAAACTTTAACAGATTATGTATATTTAGAATTAAATTAATAATATGCATATTTTTAAACAATTTTTTTTAAAAGCACCTTGTTTGTTTAATTTGAGGTAAATTTTAGGCTAGGCCTAGCTAGGCCTAGCTTAGGGGTAGGACTAGGCTAGTGTAGTGTAGTTAACTTTGTTGGGCCTACCGTCCTAGCTAAGACCTAAGCTCTAAACTAGGCATACTTTTGTGTCAGAAGTACATCCTATTCTACTGGTTTTCCTTGGTGTCAACTTTCGTTGTGCATTTTTCCCTTTTTTCATTACAATTTTTGCTTTGTTTTCTGTAAGTAAGGGCCCTAGGCATAGGCTAGCCTGTAGAAGAATGAAGTCATTTGTTTTGACTTTTTTTTAAAATATTTTTTTAAATATTGTTATAATTATTATAATGTTTTATAATTTAATTCTAATATAATTTTTAATGTCGTTTTGATTGGATTTTGATTGGATATTTTTATTTTTCTGTTTTTAATATTACGTTTTATGGATTTAGTAATTTGATTTTTCCCCTCAAATTACTTCAGTGTGTTTTTGTTTCTTTGACTGTTTTAATTCGCAGACCAATGTAAATATTTTTAATGTGTCTATTTTCTTTTATCCTGCTATAATGTACATTTATTTATTTTATTTTATTATTAACATTTTAGGATATAGAAAAATACAACAAAAAGCCCTCCAAGGATTACAAAGCTTTATACAAGGCAAAATTAGTGATTAAATATTTTTTTTTTTTAATTTAATTTATATACTTTTTAAACAAACAATAAATACAAATAATCCCCCAGAATAATTCCAAATTACATTAGAGCAATCTAAGAATAATAACAACTCATTCATTTAATTAAATTACAAATAATAATTTTATGATATTTTAATTGTCTAATGTATTTTGTATAAAGCCAAATAAATTAATGTAAATGTATACCATAAGGGAGTAGCCACAATATTTATCATTTTTAAAAGAGTACAAAACATAATCTTTTCTGTGACCCACTCCCTCCACCTGAAAATATACACAATAAAAGGATTTTTGTCATTTTGAGGTCATCTTTTTCATAAAAGAATACATATACCTACACTATCAACACCCCCTCCCCTCAAAGCGTATGTTTTGTACTCTTTTGAAAATTATGGATGGGCCCTAAGATGAATTTGATGATTGTCTAATTTTATTTCAGTAATATGACAGATGATAATACCTCTGGTGTTGTCTCACCAGACACATCTTCCCATGTAACATCTTCATCTTTGGGCGTAGCAAAGTTGGAGGATTGGGAAGAGGAAGTGTTGAACATTATTATAAGTTCCAAAGCCCTTGGAACAACAACTATTGATCTAGCTGGTAAAGGAATTGCATATTTCCCAGAGGAACTCTTGGAACTTGACAAAATTGAGGTAGGCCTAGGCCTAAAAAATGATCACCTTTGAGGAAAAATATTAATTAATAAATATTATTTTAATTGAAGTCATCATAAATATATATTTTGTGGTAATTTTAGATTCTGCATGAATTCTTCTTCTAAACAGTGTGTATTTGATAGACTTTGGTTTAATATTAGCGAAGTTATTTATGAATATTTAAATCATTAGATAACAGCCATGTAGGTTTTGAGAAAAGAACCTCCAAAGATTCCAAAATAAATAACTTAATATTAAGATATTTTTTTTAAATAATAAAACTTTACTTTTGTGTTAGATTTAGTGATTGATATTTTGCATAAATTGTCTTCTATAACCTGAAAATTTTCAAAATTATAGTTCTTGAATGATTTGGTACTTGTGCAAAGTTAGAAATTGTGACAAACGCCGGGTTTTGCCAGAGCGGATCACGTAATTTGTAATAAAAACTGTTACTATTGCTGAAGGCGTAAACTTATTTGTTTCTTTTGTAGAACCTTTATCTTGAGGGAAACAAGCTAACAGAGCTTCCAAGCACCCTATTTGAACGTCTACCAAAGCTCCGTTGGTTGGATCTTAGAAACAACAACCTGAAAGAATTACCTCCATCTGTTGGGGAACATAGGTACTATGATTGAAGCAATTTATTTCTACTGCTTTTAATTACCCATGCTTTTTTCTTCAAACATTAGTTTTTATCCTCTTCACTCAAAATAGATGAAACTTCTCAGGGTTTAAAAGTGTATATTTGAATTTGTATGAATGCTTTATTGTTTTCTGCATTTGTCATGTTTTTTTTGTGTGCTATGGCTTTTAATTGCTAAAATGAAGATTTTATTCATTGTGCAGGTTATTATAATTATTCAGATTCTATTTTATTTCAAAATATCATTCTGGCATATGTTTATTGAGGCCTGTTTAACCTAAAGATATGTATAACCAAGATATTAAAACAGTAATAAAACAATAAAAACATAACATAGTAAATATTTTACTGTAGGTGTAGGTAGGTGCAAATAAATTTGTGTTAGTGTTTGTTTTTCATTGATTATTTGACTAATAATAATGGCTCCAGTTTCATTCTCATCCTGAACATTTCTGATTTGGGAGGTCGAAAGTATGAGAGCTTCTTGCGATATTTTGAGAAAATGTTCTAGAGAAGCTTGTCTTAAACCTGAACATTAAAAAACTTTGTTTATACTGTACTTTATGTTTTATATCAGGCAGCTGAAAACTCTACTGATTGAAGGGAATCAAATAAGTATGCTGCCTGTAGAATTAGGTAAGACTTACACTTTACTTACATTTGTCTCTCATCACCCAGATGTATATGAGTAGCAGCAGGATGGCAATTGGTCAGTGTTGAATGGATCTTTCAAACTTAACTGTCCAATCAAAAGGTGGGAGACCAGGAATATTTTGCCAACACAATAATTTTCCATAATGAAGTAGTATTTTGATTGAATTTCTTTGTTTTTAGGTTTTATACAGACATTAACTGGATTAAACTTACGGAAAAATCCTTTGGAATTTCCACCGCAAGAAGTAATAGATAAGGGAGTATATGAGATCCTTCGTTTTTTATGCGAGATCTCAATCTGCCAGCAACGAAACCAGAAAGGTTCTCTTGGAGGTAAGTAGGCCTATGCATATGCATAGGCCATATAATTCTTGATAGTTTTTCAGCCAGTAGTGTAGACTGTGTATTATTTTTATTATATTATTATGTTGGTATACACTATATGAATGTCACAAAGGAATAGAATTTTTTTTCCTACCATATTTATAGAGGGTGACCCTTCCAGCGTATCCTAGAAGGTTGGCTGATATTCAGGGGCCCTCCTAAATAAATGAAATAATGTGATGTGTTTATCAGCGAAGTCTCTTCATGAGGCTTAGGGAGTGGAGTTGTTTTCAGTCATGAGAAATAGTTCATGCTGTCACAGGAATTGAACACAAGACCCTGGGATTAGAAGGCAGGCATCTTACTTTTTGTCCCACAAAAGCATGTGTTTACGCTATTGGTTTTTGAGACCTTAGTAACCATATCCAAGGGGTAGGGCTCAGTGAAAAGTCCATTGGACACTTGGCACTATTGATTTTATTAGCGGTGCCTCCCCGAAAGGGCAAAGCTCCAGGGAGGCTATTGTTTTTACCCATGTACTTCTTGCTGTCGTCGCTGTTGTTGTTGTCGTCGTCGTTGTTGTCGTCGTTGTTGTTGTCATTGTTGTTGGGTAATTATTGCACCGCGGGGAGGCTATGCTTTTACTGTGTAGCATAAAAGTAGTATTAATTTTATTTACCATTTGTTTGTATTGTAGAATTGAACTTCGAAAATTTGAGGATCCAAAATGCTGGAGAGTCTTCTAGCGATAGTGAGAACCTTGTTGGTTACAGCAATCAAGAAAGATGGAGCCACAAAACACGGAAAAGCTTGAGCAGACAATCATTCCAGTCGAGTATGAGCAATCTATCTGATGTAGAAGGGCCTAGCTCGGCCACAATGTCTCTTCACAAGCCCATGTCGTATAATGAATATCGCCAAAAACAGTACCAAAAATTCAAACGGGCTGGAGCTCTGGGTATCTCAGGCAGAGATAAGTAAGATGAGCATCATTTCAGTTACTCTTTATTTTTATTATATATCAAAAGTACAGTATGATAGGAGTAAATAAAAAAGTGATATTCAAAGGAATATGCGTAAAGTAAATTTCTCTGCACATTGAATGGCAGACTCAGCAAACTAATCATCACACCCGGCAAAGCAACAATAACAGTGGTGAAGCTTTTTTTTTCATGCATAATTTGATGCAACCATTAATGGATGACTACTAGAAGCTTTATTGAGTTGTATCGATTGATGCCTCCCATTGCAGCTATTTATATATATTTATTATATTATATTTTATTATTTTATTTATTATGAGCCTTTTAAGTGCCACTTGATTCATTCATTTATTGTCGTTTAGTCATGTGATTCACATAAATATGGACATTATTTCTATATTTTGACTCTTGCCAGCAATCTACAGACAGCTATATATATTATATTAATCTCTTCTATCAGTAACCAAAGACAACCAACACATCTTGTATACTGGTTTTCATATAATTTGACAGAAATGTGCACAAATGCCAGTCATGAGATTTATGTTTATGATTGATTATCATTCCTTTAGACGGAGAAGGAGAAGAAAAAAGAGAACGCCACCGAAGCCAACAGTTGATTCAATGCAGGCAAAGGTGAATGAGGAGTTAAGAAACAATCAATTACGAACACTCAAACTGGAACAATCAGCTGCTGAGCAAAGGCTGAAGTAAGGGTCTATTCCTGTTGCTCTAAGTATATAAATTTTTCATTTATATAAAGTATAGCACTCTGGTCGTGCAAGGTATCACTAATTAGCTCAAATTTCGTTAGCACATATCTCACTAATTAAGCGACATAGAACAAACATTTGTCATTTGTAATCGTTTCTCATGGATTTTAACCACATCCTAAACTTTAAACAAAATCACAAAGATTGAGTCAAATTGTTGGTTGATTTTTGACATGGAATTAACCTATTCAAACTTAAGTCTGATATTTCTGGCCCTCTAGGTGTGCCATATTCTTAAATTTTCTCACCTTATAAATTTGACAGGAAATTTACCAATGACTATAAATACTACCAGTTTCTCAATCCCACCTTCGATCTTTACCTTTACCATTATTATGTTTTTAGGGACACGCAGCTTCTTCAAGAATGGCGTGATGAGACACGTGAGTTGCAGCGCAAACATTACATCAGAGCAATCAGGAAGGATAAACAAGATGGTAAATCATTTAATTCATAAGCTTATTGGGATTTAAATAATCCATTATCAATGGTGATCATGTTATTTCCAGCTAATCTATGTTTTAATTTTGTTTAGGACTGACCTGGAAATATCATTCAGGTAAACTTTAATGTTGTGTGATCCAATATTGTTATTGTGGTTTCTACATGGTTTTAAGTTGAGATGTTTTCCTATATTTCATTCAGCACCATTAGCATAATATGTTTTAGTGCTTTTGTCTTTGGATTTTTTTGTTGTTTTTGGATTTGCTCCATCTCTGTCGAACATCACGTTAATCTTTTTACAATTTACACTTCTTCTAGGTTCAACACTCTCTTGCTTGCAATAGTTCATGTTCTAGAAATGAACTTTTGCTCTAGTCAATGTACTTTCAATACAATTTGTTTCTAATTATTGCTGATAATAAATCCAATACTTATCACATTTGGTAAGTGACTAGGTGAAAGAATTTGGAACAGCAATACAATAACAACAGAATGAAACCGTAAAACCAGCTTATTTTTTGTTCAGTTTTATTGAGTTCATTCAGATGTGGTAATAACAAAAACAAGACCAACATATTATAGAAGCACCCGATTAAACAGAAAATGTAAAAGTAATAAAAATAATTAATTGAACTGACAAGTAACCAGAATAAAGTTATAAAAAACCAATTGCCAATTAAAAAAAATACTAAAAGTTGTACTTTTTTAGTCCTGTAAGCTTGTTTTCCATAGAATCGCTACATTCTCGCTACAGTGTTTCCAGTGCCATCGTTTTATTGCGTAGCTGTCCCCGACGCAATCTGGAAGGCTCCTCGATCCCACCAACCAATCCGCATCACTGAAAGCTAACGGCGGTAGCATGTAGTGATTGTATGGAAACCATAATTTATAAACCCCCCAAAGAAATTATTACTATTGTAAAATTTATATTCCTGTAGATTTTTGGGGAAAAATGCAACTAATACCATGCATTAATGAAAAATTAGTGCATGGTTTGGAATACAAATTTTTATATTTGAAGTGAAATAATCATGTCACAATTGAATTATAATCCTTTCCAGTAGATTTTGGGGAAAAGATAACTAATACCATGCATTAATGAAAAATTAGTGCATGGTTTGGATTAGTGCGAGCAGCGTCACATTGTATATGCATACATTTTAGTAATATGGATATGCATGGAATGTACATTTTAGTAATATGGATATGCATGGAATGGCCATTTAATGCATTGTTGTTGGAACACTAGTATTCGTAAAGACTGCTATGACTACATCAGAAAATGTATGATATTTGTATATGTGACATATATATGTATGAAATATGACATCATCTTGTCCATATATGTATTAAATAGGACATCATCATGTCCATATATGGATGTGATGACATCATGTCCATATGTGGATGTGATGACATCACCATGTCAATATATGGATGCGATGACATCATCATGTTCATATATGGATGTGATGACATCACCATGTCCATATGTGGATGTGATGACATCACCATGTCCATATATGGAGGTGATGACATCATCATGTCATATATGGATGTGATGACATCATCATGTCCATATATGGATGTGATGACATCACCATGTCAATATATGGATGCAATGACATCATGTCCATATATGGATGTGATGACATCATCATGTCCATATATGGATGTGATGACATCACCATGTCAATATATGGATGCAATGACATCATCATGTCCATATATGCATGTGATGACATCATCATGTCTATATATGGATGTGATGACATGCCCATATAAACTATGGGCAATTCACATCAATTTGTCGCATAAAACTTAAATCGCTGTCCAGACTATCAAATTTATTTGACAAAAACATGTCTAAATATGGTCATGGTGGCATCACAATAATGACCATATACATACACATCTTGACTATGTATGGGCATGCAACAGTTTTTTGATAGCTAAATATTGTGGATAGAGTTTTAAATCTGACAAATAAAATCTGATAATACATGTCTGGCTTATGACTGTCTTATCACCATTGTCATCATATGTTTACATTGGGATGTTTGGATATTCAGACAATTATTACTAATATCTTGCACAGCATTGCCTATAATCCAAGGATGTTGTATTATGGATGTAAGAGACAGATCTTAATCAATAACTTAAAGTTTGTGTGTTGTGCATTGTGATGTTCATTGATTTACACTTCATCGTTTTAATTTCTATTCACTTGTTGGCATTTAATTGAATATTGTGAATGACTCAAAGTGAAGGTGTGTATACAGGAACAGCTGAATTGTCAGTTTGTGTTTATTTCGGTTGACAGATTTTACCGATCCAGCCTTGAAGACTCCGTACGACACGGACCCAAACTACATGAAAATTATGAGCAAAGAAGAGAGAATTAAAGTAAGTGAAGGATTTTTCAACTGTGATTAATATATTTTTTTAAACTCTCTTGTCTGCTACAGAAGCTGGAATAATATTTATATATGTGAGGTGTCGCGATATACCAGTCTTGTTGTGCGCCAGGTCAGTTTGATATATTCAAGACAATATCTTAAGTGATATTTTAACAAAAATTGGGTTTCAATGTTCCTCATAAGTTAAATATAAGTCAGGAAAGCAAAGGTTCTGACGTGAGTTAAAGGTATTTTTGAGGCACATTTTCTGAAACACTTTTTCATACTTGATAGGAAATCCAAAACAAAATTATATATCAGTTTATCTTTAGACACAATTTTCTCTAAAGTATGTTTTCAGAAATTTGAATTTAAAAATAATCTTATTCTGGTTATACTCAACCTAGGAACCTGATTCAAGGACAAAATAAGGCTTATATAGTCAAAATCTAAATATATCAACAACTAATTTTTTATATTTTGTACAACAAGACACATTTTGTTACAATAGCTGACATATTTGATGATTTGATGACAGGTTTTAATTTCAACTGTGTTTAGTTCCAAAATGTCATTTCCAAAAACCAACAGATGCATGTTGATTACTTTTAAATAACATAGAACGAACATTACTCCAAACAATTATTTGAGTAATGTTCATTTTATCATTTCCAAAGTTTTTATATTTTTGCAACCAAAAACATGCACTAATGATTATTTTAATATACTATTCTCGTTTATTTATTATGAATTATTAGTTAACTGTACAAATTGTGTCATATGAAAAATTTGAAATAAATATTTCTTAACCTTGAACTTAAAGGAGAATTAAAATAAAGTTTAAGAAATTGTAAAGACTTGCTGGCACCGAAAACATCATGAAAAAAAACCTTGAAAATTATCTTTAACTTTATGTTATAATTTTATTCCCTTTTTCTGTCAACATTTTTTTTTTCATATATCCTTTCATTTCGGCATTTATTGATGCACATAGAGATCAAGTATTATGCGATATAGAAATCCACATCAATTTTAATTTGTGGAAAGATTCATGTCGGGAGATGAAAGGAAAACATATGACTGTGCTGATTGCTTCTGAAAACATCTTGAAAAGTTAGAAGTGAATATAAATTACTCTTTTAAAATATGGAAAGCCAAATCAATCAATGAGTAATATCTTTTGAATAAGCATTTGTTCAATATCAGAGAAGAGGAAAAAAATACAGTTATCATTATTAATTGGAAGAGATTTTTACAACAATAGGCTCTTAGCTTGCAGCCCTGAGGTGGAACCAAAAACAAATTTAATTGTATGTGATTCATTTTTATAAGGTGGAAGTGAAGAATAGACATGAAGCCATGATGAATAGGATGAGACCCGAAACAAAGAAACGCATGGAGGCAGCTAGGTAAGATGAGGAAGATGATGAGGAAGATGATAAAGATGACTAGATGAAGATGATGATATCATCATTACCATCATCATTGTTGTCAAAAACCTTGTCGTCATTGACAATACCATCGTCATCGTCATTTTATTTTATTTTTATTCCATTTCAAAAAGACATTGCATATACATATAATTACATTACAAAAATTATACTGATACAATACTTAATCTATCACTGCTACTAACATCATCAGCATCATCTACAACACCATCGGCAGTGTATTGATGATGTTATAAATAATGATAAAGAATTGACATCAATGAAGATGATGTCGATGAGGATGATAGAATGAGAATGATTTTTATTGATTAAACACAAGTAAAAGATAAACGTGGTTCAAAGCTTGGTTGATTATAATATTTTCTTCCTCCATGATTACACTGTACATAGATAACATTTACATTACATTGTCTAAAATCTGTTACTAAAGTAATAAACATCAAGATGTACATACTGCACTGATAACAACCATTGGTAAAATGTAGTTAAAAGCATGTTAAAATATTAAAACATTAAGAGTAGTTAAAATAAATAAAAACTGTTAAAATATTAAAAGCAATGTGTACCTAAAGCCATTTTAAAATATTAATAAAATTTACCTTGAATATTTTGCACATGGATATTTTTGCACATGATCATTTTTAGTCAAAATTATCATAGAATTTTAAAAGTGTCAATCTATATGCATTAATCAAAAAGGTTGGACCGTGATCGACACCTCCTGGAAAAGATCAAAGAACACACCAAAAAGATCCATGAAAGAAAACAGCTTCCAAAGGGAAAACCCCACGAGGTAATGGAAGCAGCTAAGAAAGACTTAGAAATGGTAAGAGATTTTAAGTTATAATTGTAGTGTTATCATTCCAGATGTATACCACCCCTGGTGAATATACATTAACCATTTTCATTCCAGGTGGATACCATTCCAAATTTATACATTCTAGGTGTATATAATTCCAGGTGTATACCATTCAAAATTGATTCATTCCAGGTGTATATAGTTCTAGGTGTATACCATTCCAAATGTATGTATTCCAGGTGTATACATGCCAGGTTTATACCATTCTACACTTATACATTACAGGTATTTACCT
>NW_022705543.1:2528400-2547095 GCF_011630105.1 Anneissia japonica
TATACCATTCCAAAGATATGCATTGCAGGTGTATACATTCCAGGTGTATACCATTCCAAATAAATGCATTTCAGGTGTATACAGTTCCAGTTGTATAGCATTCCAATGTATGCATTCCAGGTGTAAACAGTTCCAGGTGATACCTCCAAATGTATGCATTCCAGGTGTATACAGTTCCAGGTGATATCCATTCAAATGTATGCATTCCAGGTGTATACCATTTCACATATACATTCCTGGTGTATACCATTCTATATGTATGCATTTCCAGGTGGATATTATTTTAAGGTACCGGCATTATTTCTATACAAAGTGTTTTTATTCAAGTACAGTATATTCTATATGAAATTCCACGTGCATACAAATTCAGTTGTATGGAATCCCAGGTGCACATCATGTAATAGACGTTATTTGGCATAACTTATCATAGAATTCATACCTTTTCTTGAAGCTGCCTAAACCATCAATGTTCCGTCGAACAACCATATTTTGAATAGTACAGTAAGTTGCATGGAGTTCGTCTAGTAAAACCATCATCCAAATTGATTATTTTCATTTAACAGTGTATGCAAAACCTAAATAACTTTATTTACAATGTTTACTTTCATTTTTGCACTATTATTAGACATATAATTTAACATTGACTGCTGTGAATCTAAGACAGGATTGAAGTGATTGAGTGAACAAAAGAGGGCGACAATCAGTGTGTTACATAATGTGTTAACAGTACACCACACTGTATCGTGAATCGGTAATCATATTATAATAATTAAAAATCAATATTGAATTTTGTTCACATTTTATCACACATAAAATTATTTGACATAATTCTAACTTAAAAGTAGAGAAATTTTAATAGAATATGGGCTACATAAAGTTGGGTGATTGGAGAATATTTTAATACTGCTATGGTTGCTATGGTTGCTGTAAACCATTTACCGTAAATTTACAAAGGAGGATAATTTTTTATTATTTTGTTATTCCTCATTATAAAATGATTATTATTATTAATGTTGCTATTGTCATTATTATATTTTACTTTATATTATACTTTATTATTATTATTATTGTTATTATTATTATTATTATTATTATTATTAATATTATATTGTTATTACATGAACATCATCATCACAGGTGTACCAAGTTCGAAAAATCTCTTCTGTGAGATTTGGTTAAATGAGCTTCCATAACAAAATTAATTTTATTTTGCTACACATCGTGATAACCATTGGTGATGACTTCCGTGAGAAAATTTATAACAAAGAAGTAAGAATGCAAATATTATAAGTTTGCGGGAGATGGATTATTTTCTGGGAGATTTTTGCTTGCGGGAGTGCGGAAGACCGTCCCGATTTCTGGGAGACTCCAACGACTTCTGGGAGAATGGTGACTCCTGTCATCATTTCACATATTGTTATTTCTGCACTTAATTCATAATCTAGTTTTATCAACACTGCTATAACAATAGGCCTCATTAGAGTTGGTGGTGGGAATATTGGTTGCTTGTGGGTGGTTGTATCATCATAATAATTATCATTATCATCATCCACCTCACCACACCTGTTTTCATCATAATCAATATTAATATTAAAACAAACATCATCATTAAATCATCTTCATTAATCATCATCATAAACATAAACATTATCATTATTTTCATCATCATCATCCACCTCACTACTTTTTTTTTTTATCATCATTATAAATATTAATCAAAAACAAACATAATATACATATGTTAAATATGTATATTGTTTTGTATTTGATTGCTTACTAAACCACTAATTTTAATTAATTAATTACACTAATCATCATCCTACTCATATCATATGCAAATATACTGCATTGATTTGTTGTATTTATAAATATTGTCATATTTGAGGCTTGCCATCCGAAAATCTGCTTACTGCTGCTAATTGTTAAACTGAGTAAATAACATAAGAATGTAGCAATACAGTATTGTATTTTAGTACAGAGAAGCTGTAATATTTTACTCCTAACTTTGGAAATAGGTCGATTCCAGCAAATGATGCATCATTTTAAAGCTTATAAAGACATGCAGAATAAGAATATTATTAAAAAGTTATTTTTCATTTTTTGGTCATTGATACTGTTTTTAAAATGGCAAGCCTCATTTACCATCATGTAACTATTGCTATTATAGTTGATAATGTTGATATCTTCCAGTTCCATGGTGGCAAGGTCAATCCTAGGATTTATGGTCAAAAACTCTGCACCCACTGATTAATATATTAATTAACTAATTTGTATTTCCTTCAAATTTATTTTACTTCAATGCAATGTAGTCATGAAAACGTGTAATAATGTAGCCCTGCAGTATAAGTGCATAAATCCCTGGCATATCTAAGAGTTTTAAAATGTTGAGGGGGGTGGGGTGGCGCTGATGAAGGTGGAGTGGGAGGCGCTGATGGGGTGCGAAAGTTGAGTGGGTGGGCTCGATGAGTAATTTGCACTGGGTCGCAAAATATATGAGGTGATCATTAACTACTTCAGCCTAATTTTTTTGTCTTCGGACACCTTCAATGTTGGGGAAAAACTAAGGGGCACAAGCTTTTTTTGGGGGTGTGTGCCTGTACCCCCACCCCTGCGCACCTCATAGATATGACATTGCCTAAATCCAATGTTAAAGATATTACATTATTTATTATGGTGTTATGTTAACTAATTTTTCATAATTTTTAATGTATTTTGTTAAACCATGCTTCCTTTTGAATTTAGGCTAAGACGTTACACCTTGAGATCAACAGTAGGCAGAAGGAGCTAGAGTACCGGTTCAAGGCGTTTACAGGTGATGTCTCCCCAGCTCCAGCATATTCAAAGCGCTATTAGCATGTTAGGTGTCCTAACAACCACATCAACTGAAAATTCTCTTTGGTAGTGATCAGTTGCCGACTGACTTGGCGATTGTTATTGTATTCAGAAATATCTGATAAGTAAGAACAGTATGCTGAAAAAAACTATATCCACCTGGATTGTATAGTCAGGCATGTAACCAGGAGGTGTGACCGAACCCCCTCTTTGTGAGTGAGCCCTCTCGTAAACCAAACAAACGCTTTTAACAAAATGATAAAATTTCATTAACAAAAAGATAATGATATAATTCTGTAGATCCAGGGCCTCACTTTTAACCTTTACCCCCACAAGAGCTTTTCCCTTTAACCCCTCCATGACACTGTAATACCCTCTGAACCTCTAGCTCTCATAGGTAACCCCGGGCCCACCCCACCCTTTAATAATAATAATAATAATGTGATATTTATATAGCGCATATTGCAATAAACTGTCTATTCATTTTACATTATTAACCCTGGCAGCCACTGTTCCAGTATTTTTCAAACAGGGGGCTTATTTAAATACATTTTGTTCATGTTTGTACATATTGAAATCAGAAAATGAAGTGGCAAATATTAGGGGCACTACCCCTGTTCCCACATCTAGATGTGTATAAGAGACAGCCCCCTGCCTGGTCACTGGATCAAACTTTACACTTAAGGAAGAAATCCTCAGCTCCTTAGGGAGAACAATGCCATAAGAGGCTAGGATCAGATATTAGATCCTACCATGTACCTACTTATACTCCTTGGTGGAAAGAGACCAACATAGATAAAGTGCCTTGCCAAGCTCAAAAGCCACTTCCACAAAGAGGGTCTTGAACCCCGACCTCAAGATTAAGATTGTCAAGCACCACATTGTTTAAGGTCCTCCAGATTAGGGACCTGCTAATAATAGTAGATTGAACTTCTTACAATTCCTTATCTAAGTACTATATAAAGATTAACCATTCCAAAAATGTATATATTATACTTTATTGTTTAAAGAAATGAGTGATATGTATTAGATTAATTATGTGTGGTTTTAAATTTGAAATGTATTTAAATATATGTATTAAATATATATATATGATATATTGTTTGTTGTTATTCATACCATGGTCACTGTAATTTTTATTAGTTGACTGTAGTAATACATTTCATGATGGATCCAGTTCATGTCACCAGTGGCATAAAAATGAATTGTGGGACCAGGGGGATAAACATTTTGGGGCCCATGAAAGTTCAGTAAAGTGTTTACTTCTTTAGAGCATTATGAATATTAGGCTGAAAATACTGCATTAGAGGCAATTTCAGTTGGTAATGTTAAAGAATATAATTCAAGTGTGTGAATATACATCATAGAATCAACTTTTATTTTTACACACACCCTGTCCCCTTTGGAATCTCCCCCCTCCCCCCACATTGATATTATACCACTGAGTGTCACACATTCCATTAATTCCATTCAACAAACTCTGCAACTGTAAACGTGGCCTATGTGACCACACCCATGTGACCACACCCACATGGCCTTGCTTCTGTGTCCCCTCACCTGTGTTTAAAATCCTGGGCCCACCACAAGCCATTACCAAAAGTTAATTGGCATCTTATATTATTATCATTTTCATTGTCCTCATCTTCATTATTATAATTATTGTAATTTTCATTTGCATTCATGTTTTTGACTGTAATTCTGTCCATGTCAACTGTATATAAATATATTCCTGGGGCCAAATTTATCAAACTAGAAATCAGCTTAAATTTGTCTTAAGTCCATTTTTTTGCTTAAGTCAAATTTATCAATATTGCTTAGCTTAAAAAATGCTTAAAATTAAAGTCGATTGCACGCATGCGCCATCTTAGACAGTTTTTAAGCCAAAATTTTGCTAAGATGGTTTGACAAATCAGCTTAAAATATTTGCTTAGGAACAACTTAACTTTTTTTACTTAAGACATTTGCTAAGCTGAGATTGATAAATCCCGGGCCTGGTTTTTAATAAGCGGCGTGCAGGCCAAGTTTGGCCGCAAGGCAATTTAATTTGGTCCAAGAGGAAAAACAAAATAATGAAAAAAAAAATATTTATAACATAATAAAAGTTTGATGAATGCATTTTTAATTTAAAGTAAAGACAGAAATGCAACCCCTGGGTAATGTGCAAGGGGGTGGTTTGAAAATGAGCAAGATGATATACTGTAGGCCATAAATAGAAAAAATACCGGTGGGGCCAACAATCGATCACTCGGTACTTTCCGTGGACCTATTCTTCACTGTGTGCTTCAAAAAGCAAACAACGCGTCATGATTTAGTGGTTAAAATTAATTAACCTCAGAAACTAAAATTAACCCCAGTAAACAGAACTATAAAAACTCCCAATATTGGCATTCTTTTTAGCTCTGCTAAATTTAACATAGTAGCCCAGAGGAAGTAAAAAATTTATCATAGGTATGTTAAAATTTTAAGGATTGCAGAGTCCTCATGCCTGATTTATGACTATGGTAGAAGAAGCCCATTGTTAAATCATAGAGGTAAACGTAACTAAATTTAGGTTATTTTGCAATTGGGTTCTATCGTCAATACCATTTGTAACCCTTTTTACATAATAAACAGCTAGTGAACCAAAGAACAGTGCTTATAAAAAATACATTTCGATTGTCCTGAAAATAATTCAAGTCATACATGCCTCCAAGTTTAATCTCCGTGTTTTGTTCTGATCATTGTGTTTCGTCAATAGTCTTCTTTTCAATTCATACAATGTTTGCATCACTCCGACTTTTGTGCTGCCAAGCTCCATCTCTACTGTTCACTGTGATTCGTTAATAGCATTCTTTACTTTAACAGGGGTAATAACAAGTTGTGTATCAACAGACAGTGCTCATAAAAATACATTTCGTTAGTTGTACATGCATGCTATGTACATGCCATGGCCGCTGGTGTAGGCCTAGTGCAATTTAAAAGTAAGCCCATGTAATTAAGATTCAGATTAAGATTCAAATTTATTGATCAATCATATAAAATACATGTTTGTTTTCCTGAGTTGTAATACACATAAAGTTCATTAAAATATAAGTACACAAAAACATTCAGCTGCATAAAAAGGTAAAGGTATTACATACATCATAACATCATAGTATAAATATTAGAAGTTGTATAAAAAGACATGACAGTGTTAAAAACCAATAAAAACCATAAAAACAAACAGTAAGTAAAATTGCAACTAAAAGGACTGCCTTGCATTTGTGTATTAAAACTTACCTACTGAATTTACTAATGTAGAGACAAATTTCAAATACAGTACCGGTACCAAGAAAAAGAAACTTTCAAATAGACCTTTTTTTTTTTTGCTTAGCGTTAAACTCGGCTGAGATTATCTTTGGCCCATCAGATCTAATTAATTAAGAACCAGGGATATATATTATATAATATAATTCTAATATTGTCATCCAAATAGTGTACACTTTTTTTTTTTTTTTTTATAACAACACATTTTATAAGAACACTGAGGCTGAAATTGCTTAAAAATTAAGAACAAAATAAGAACAAATTGAGGCTGAGGTAAAATGTCAAATGAGATTTTTATTCAAGAAAACTAGAAAATACTAATATTTTTTGTTTGAAAAGTGTGTAACATAAGAACAGAATAAGAACATTTTGAGCCTGAAATCAGCCAAAAATTAAGAACACTGAGCCTGGGTAAAATTTTACTGGTTCTTATAAAAAAAGAAGTGTACTGTGTTGCTACCAATAAATGGTTCATTCATTTCATCACTAATCATTGGCAATGGATATTGTTTTGACAACTTTACGTAAGTCCGAGGTGTCGATTGGTGGATTTCAGTCTTGCTATCTTAATACACTACGGCATGTCAGAAGAATATCCATTTTAATAATTTAATGGCGGCATTACATTTCTTTAAACAGTTACTCGTCTAAATACATCAAATTTGCATTATCCATGCATTCATCTAACATATCGTACATCCATCTTGAACCACCCATGCATTCCTGATATCGTCTTTCCATCAGATCTTTGTTTTTAAGCTTCCAAAATAAAACTAAAGTATTAAATACTCTTTATTAGATTTAAATCGTCGTTGTAATGTGTATTTTAATGACCTTTTGATGATGTTATTAAATCTGTTCGTTCTCATAAAAGATTGTCCCTCGATTCGGTAAAGTATAAATTAACTGCCAATAAGCCATTCGTAGCATAAACTGTCCATATCCAATGTCAATCAACATACAGTATTTGTTTATTTCGATTGACCTTAATTTGGTCATGCGCAGTTTAAACTACGAATTGGCTTATTTGAAAACGAGTTTATTGATGAACTAAGGTACTTTCTCCGCCACAATTGACTAATTATTGTGTATGTTTTTCTAATACCTAAATATATTTTTTTTAAATTTATTCTTGATCCTTTTTTTTAAAATACTTTTTATCTACTATTTTTATATTTGTCATTGTATTTTGATGTTCTTACTTTGTTTTTACTTATGTTCACCTTGGAGATTTCTCGATAGTGTTGTACTCCTTGGATTGTTTTTTGTTGTATTTTTCTATCCTCAAATGTTTTAATAATTAAACAACCAATCACAAAAAGCATAAATTCACATGCGACGGCAACCCAGAAAGTGTTTGCATGAGACCGTACAGATACATAATTTCATCTAAATGAATGTGGACTCATTGTAAAGTACACTATCATTTAAACATCAAATGTAGTCATGTTTACCATCCAAGGTTTACGATTACTAGTGAAATAATCATAAATATAATTGAGAGGCTTGGATGTTAAAACAGGTGACAAACTTTATCACGATGTCACTTAATAATTTGCAAAAATATTAGTAGGCCTATCTCTCCGTTCCATTACATTTTTTCTCCTTAACATCTGTGCTTTTATTGGTTAACAACATTGGTATTTAGTCCGTCACTGTAAAACGCCAGGACTAGAAGTAGGCTATTGGGTTTCGTTTTTGAATGTTCACGTACAAGGGCCGCTAGAAAACATGTTAAATCAAACTAATCCATATTATGTCAAATCGATTAAAATTTCTGAGCATGCACAGAGAGCATCAATATAACATTTCGGTAAACTTGCAAACCTCGCTGAGGTCTGTTAAGATTAATACCGAGCTATAAACAAGGATGTTACGTTTGTTTTACATGGATGTGCATTCACACGCTCGTGTAAAGTAACAATTTGTTACATTTTGTTGCATTTTGCTTTGTACGTGTGAACCGGATGTTGTGAGTATGTTACGTTTGATTATGTCGATTGACTTTAATTTGGAAATGCTGCCCTGTTTGAACTACGAATTGGCTTATTTGTAAGGCACGCTCTCTGCCACAACCAATCACAAAAAGGATAAATTCAGCATGTTTACATTATTACATATAGATGATACAATTGTTTTACGTGGATGTGAATTCACACGCTTGTGTAAATATAACAATTTGTTACATTTTGTTTCATTTTACTTTGTTCGTGTGAATCGGGTATTATAGGGGGGTTTTTTTTATGTTAAAACGTGACAGTGCTGAGATAATGTATTTCCAAGGTGATGAAAATTTGGGCGTAACAATGTGGATTGATCAGTCAGAGCAAAGTACTACTGTATTCACTTTCACAAGGACATAAATGCAGACGATCAAGTATGGCACAAATATTAATTATAACTTTATTCATATTATTGGTAATTATATAGAACCTTGTGCACACGACGATTGTGTTTGTGTGGATGACTGTCATATTTAAATTCCCACTTGGTTTTAAGCAGTTGGCTTTTCTCCAAACGATGTAGGTTGAATCTGTTGTATTCGACAAACTTAACATTTCAGTCAGGTTGGCGGTCCCTGTTGTTGATATGTAGTGCAATGCAACTGATTATTGTGCTATAGGACTATTTAAAAATATTCTAGTTTTTGTGTAACAGAAAGTAGCAAGAGGACGCAGTAGTGACAGGACAGGGAGAGAAATCAGTTAACGTGTCGTCTAATTAATACGGTATATACTTTGTATTACATTGTAAAATACACTACATGGCCAAAATCATTTGGTAAAAGTCAATCACGTGTATGAAACAGTAAATGCTGAGAAAGTTAAATAATTTTTTTTTACTTAAAAAAAACTTTTATTACAAATCAGTCAAAAGTTTATAACAATTTTATAAAGCTCTGGGCACTCACTGCGCCCGACGGTCGTCGGCCGACGCAATTCCAGGACGTCGTACAACGTAGTAAGTCCCCAGCTTAAAACACTAAGCCTACATTGCCAGATATAACATTGATAAAAAGAAAGCCTCCTTCAATAAGATAAAACTGTATATTTCTCATTTAAAAGAATCAAATAACTTATCAAATGATTTACAGACGGGGTTAACTTCGAAATTCTGTTAATTGGTCTATACAAAGATTAAAAAGATGCTCGAACGACGTCCAGTAATTGGCCTTTTATAAAGGCCAATTACTGGCCTTTAATATTATAAGTTATAGAAATAGGGCCTGGACATAGTAAATAATCTAAAAATGTTCTAATTTTATTGTTTTATTATTTGTGGGAATCATCCATTTTAAAATACAATTCCCACACAAACTAAAGGTAAAACACAAACTTGAATTGTATTTACAACTAATACCGGTACATCGTAATATTGCGCTTACATCATTTTAACTTAATCCGGTACAATTTTATTATAGTGCAATATTAAATATATTCTGCTGCTGCTGCCAACTACTGTAAATCTTATCAAAGATAATAAATAGCAGAAGATAGAGCAGCTTCCCAATGTAGTGGAACATCCGTTCAAAAGTCATTGTGGGTACACGGAGAGCAATTTTACTGCAACCGCGCGGCGGTGCAATATAAGAATAATAAAGGCGCTGCTCTCTTGTTCGCTTGATTCCTTAGTTTCTCCACTTAGTAAAATCATGGAGGTATTAAATGTTCAAATTTTACTGCAACCGCAGGAGGGCGAATGTTCCATCGATTTTAATGCAAATACGCTGAACAGCTCATTCTTCTGCTATTTAAATTCTTTGATCTTATATAATTTAATCCAAGTACAGTTTGTTGTGAACAATGCACAACGCCGTATCTAATAGTAACCCATCTTAAAGTTAATGTACACCCTAGTTTTAAATGTTAACCCTGTGGGTTTACTATTGGAATAAAAGACTTCCTAGCCGTTTGCTATCATCGATAATGATGATGTAGCGGATGCTGATAAATTTATAAAATTATTTTTTTTTTTTCAGTTTTTCTTGTACGAATATAAATGATCATTCTCGTAAATCTCCAATATGCTGTGGCAGATTGAAAATTACAATTAACAATACTAAAATTGATGACGTAATCATTATATGATATTAGGGAGCTTTCGATTGCACGACGACGGTAGGACGTAGAACGTAATGACGTCACTAAAAGTCATCCGCGCATGCGAGAACGTTAAGGTCATCTCGTCGAGTAGGCTAGATTCTTAAAAGGCAATTTGGCCAAATCTACGTATGCAGAGAACGTAGGACGCCAGGTAGGACGGTCACGCATGAGTGATTCCGTTCTACGTCGTCGCACAAATTGAAAGCTCTCTATTAAAGTTACAAAAACTGAACTTGAGGCTGGCTCTTCTATCATATGCATAAAGGCCATAATGACAATAAAATATATATCAGGCCTACATGTTAGCAACCAAATATGCACGCATAATGCATCTAGTATTGTGGGACATACTAAGCTATAAAACCCTCCTCATGAACCCTACCAAGTAGTTTTATTCCTGGACCCTGATCTAGGCTCTAGTCGGCCCCTTGGTTTGGACCCCGCTATCGGACATGTTGGACCCCTTGTCGGCAAATTTCTGGAGCCACCACTGGACAAGAGCGAGTCTTTAAAGTTGGGACGCAATGAGTTAGTATTTAACCGGAGATAAACACACAAATAAAATCGTCGCTCACATCACGAACTAACACAATCAAAGTAGATTGTGTTAGTTCGTGAAATCACAGTAGCGCGTCAAAACGTTGGTTGTCAAGCAATTTTGTATTCTTTACCACACAAAAAGTCCTTAACGACAGTAGCGCGTATTTTGACGCGCTTTTTTGTTTTCACGAACTAACACAATTGAATTTAATTGTGTTAGTTCGTGATGCGACGATATATAGGCACATCATGACTAAATATGGGCATACAACAGTTTCTTGCCAAAGAAAATTTGGTAGTGTTGACAGAGCTTTAGGGGATCACTTGCATGGTAGTAGTAGACCAACATACAAAAATACTATTTAACACATCGTACCAACCTAGAAAAATTCGCGGTATCTTGAGAGAGAACAGAGAAAATAATGAGAAAAAAAGGCAAGTTACACCATCATTCGCATAATTTTCACATAGGCCTATATTATATTGGAAATCGCTAATCGAAAACAAACACTAACAGATCCTTTGACGCTACAGTTTTCAAAATAAGGTTTAATCATCGAAATGTGCATATTATGTGTTTGTTACTTTTGCTGCTACAACTAGCGATGATTCTGGGGATGTCGTTGGTGGTGGTGTGATATGTAAAAGTTCTAATATAATAATACTATAGTAGCAATGTTGTTATTGTAGGAAAAGACGGGCAGATCTCGGTTTAATCATTGTACAGAACATTTTATAAATAATTATCCGTACATTTTATAAATTATCCTGCCCACAATACGATAACATGGCGTGACATGCGCATAAAAATGTGGAATAAAAATAACAAATTGCATAACCAACCCAAAGTATGTTTTCTTCACCCACGTAGCGTAGGTACGCACATTCGCGTATCATCATACTGCCTACACACTCCTTCGCTCTCTTTATCGAATACTCAACCGATTGATGAAAATGTTCTGGAGTTTTTAACTCTCTTTTCTGATAGTTGTAATGAGAATATAATCTACATAAAAAAGAATAGATTATGATATTAAAAAATTATAATTTTAATTTATAAGAAAAAAGGTTTATTCGATTGATTGATTGATTGATTGATTGATTGATTGCTCATCATCATCATCATCCTCCTCATCATTGTCTTCGGATTAACAATCACAATAAAACCACTAAGTTAACGATAGTATGATTATAAGAATATGAATTTGTATATGTACACTATTATGTCTTCATTATACTGTATCTTCATAATTATAAAAAGGTCAGTGAGCAATTTGATCCTTACAATTTGGCAATGCTGCAAAACAATTGAACCCATAATTATTCTATTAAATATTGTGAGGAAAATATTGTACAAATAATTTATACATTATATTATTATATCTTTATGAATATTTATTAGCTCAATGTTTTGACATTGTTATCAACAATTTTTGTTTGGAAAAGAAGCAAGGAAATAAATGTGTCGTAATTCCACAAAAGAGAAAAAAAAATAGTTAACGACCAATAAACCGATGAAGTCAAACATAACAAATTACATAACAAGAAATAAATATTTGTTATCATACCTTTCAGATGGATCACGAAAGATAACGATGAACTTAGCGTTCGGTTGCAAAGCTCTAATCAACTTAGCTGTGTTGTATTCCTGGGGATCACTAATATTATAGGGAACGTTGACAGGTCCGCGATAAGTTAATTGCCAAAATGTAGAGGCTGATCCGTCACCTGTGGAGTACGACAAAGTAAAGTGTTCTTTATAACAGTTACAGAACCCCTGGGTATACTATGGTGCGCCCCCATGAGTGGAGATGCCCACTCGCAGGGTTAAATCGTGAAGGTATTATAATAACTCCATGCTATACCATTGACTTGGAATTCCAAGTATTATTAATAATAATAGTGTCTCCGAAGATGCGCATGGTGCAGTTTTTCACTCGCTCAATTTACTCACTTTTTATAGTCGACTACAGTATAGCAAAGCAGTTTGTAGGTACGAGCAGGGTGGCTTCACTTTGCTGTAATAGTCCAACAAGTCCCCATAGTTGGGCTGAGGTTTGAATTTTAGAATAAGGACCTCTAGGTGCCCGGAAATTGCACTCTCACACCCTAAAAATTTTACCGGAAATTCACATCAACAATAGTACTAACATATTTTTCTTAATACAATTTAGGGGATGCTATCGCACCGACCGTCCAGATTCCGGTATGCGCCCCAGAAGGAAGTTTAGGACGGGAAAAAGCTGTGATGTTAGACCACAATTTGAAACTGTAATCAAAGTAACTTTTTGATCAGTTAAAATAATATTGTCCAATGACAGGTGACTTAGGCTTGCGAGAGAGGAAGAGTGAAGGGGTTGATAGTTCCGTTGTGACAGGATATCAACAGACCCTATTATTATATAAAGGGTTTGTGGTTATATGAATGTTGATAGGTATGAACATTACGCATGCCGTGTTGCTCATTGCACCACGATTAACCTGTTGTGACGTAAAGATGCCCCACTCATGTCCTCATCATTCTGCACTCACCATTTGTGTTTTCTTTCATTCTGTCACTTATGTAATGACACAGCACGTTCGCGGTTTGCTTGACTCGTGAGTCACATTCCAGTAGTGTCATGATAATTCATAAGTGCGTACAGAAACGCAGCGATTAGTACTGGTACCTTAGATCGATGTAGAAAAATGAATCTGACTGTTTACCTATGATCTGCTTGGATGCTTGGAATACACCTGCATTAACGTCGTTGGCGAATATTGCCCAGTGATTTAAATAATTGTCGATTGTCTGGCCATATTCTGTAAAATCAAGTATTCAAGGTATTATATATTCGTACATATTGGAGAAGGGTTATTGAGAAAGGTCATGTAAGACAGAATGGAAAGAAAGAGTGGAATAAGGTGGAGAGAAGTAGCCTATAATGAATAAAAAGAAACTTACGAGAGAAAATAAAGGATAAAAATAATAGACGGAATAGCTAAAGATGATCATAGCATGACAGGTGTTCAGTTACTGTTATGGTTTCCATCAATATGAAGGGCTGTTAGATTGATCAAAATATTAAAGGAATAGGCCTACACCTTTTTTTTTTATAAGAACCAGTAAAGTTTTACCCAGGCTGTTCTTATTTTTTGGCTGATTTCAGGCTCAAAATGCTCTTATTTTGTTCTTATTTTACACACTTTTTAAACACAGGAAATTATATTGAACAGTAGTAGGCTATACCACTGTAGATAAAAATGGCCCCTGAAAAAAAAGGCACCAGAAAAAATGGCCCCAGAAAAAAGACCAGGGAAAAAATGGCCCCAAATGACAGTTACTGTACTGTATTAATAGAGGGTATTACATAGTCACAACTACTGCACATTTGTTTGAACAACGGGGCGTAGTAGGGCCTACCCTTTTACACTAATTCAATACAACAGCATTATCGTGGGGTATTGTGTTTGTGGTATACTAATACTGTCTCTTATACACATCTATATTATGAAAGGCAAAATAAGTTGCAAAACGCATTTTTATATTAAAGAATAATGGTATTCATTATTATCATCATCGTCATTATAATTGTTTTCAATTTCTCAAAATCGTTATGTACTCACACAGTCGTCATAACGAGATTAGAACGTCATTGCATTAACTTTTGTTTATTTCCATCGTTAAACCATATGGTTATATCTGGTTCGACTTTCTACCATAATTACGAATTTATTTATTTATTTATGCAGAGGTAATTTAGTAATTGTAAACCTATAAATCAAATGGTCAATTATAAAAAAAAAAAGTCACAAAAACATCGGAAATAAAAGAAACATACACAATACACAGTACTTACTTCTTGTTCGGATCGTCTTAGCCATTTTGAATATTCGAAAGCTTGGTTCGCTCGATTTCGGGATGACGTAATACCATCGTTATAGCTTTGATGTAAAAAAAGCAGAAAGAACACAAGGAAAAGTGACAAAATGGCACCAAAGACCTAGAAGACAAAAAATCATGTTGTGATGTTATCAAAAAATATAATTAATAATATAATAACAATAGTAATACCGTGGTATTAATAACAGTATTTACAAAATTATAATTATTATTACTGTTATCAATTTTATATTTTAAGTTTTATTATTGTTATTCATCTACTCAATAATTTAGTTGGTAGATATTAAAAATAGTAATCTAGTTTTTGTGACGTAGGTTTTATTTCCGATTGACCCGCTAAAAAATTATGAAAGTGGGCTAGAGGCATCGTCATAATAATTATTTATCGTTTCCGTTTCGTATTCAGTTTGTACCATTATCTGCCTGGGGTCATGAGAGGCACTAGTTTGTGGCACCATATGGTTTCCGATCAGTTCCTAAATGTCTATAATATATAAATAAACCTATGTAAATGGTCTTAACAGACATCTGTGTGTCGCACCAGGTTGTCTTATCAAGCGGTGCACACGCGCGTATCATCAATACATATTGAAAAGAGACGATGATCCAACAATAGCCTACATATAAAACACAATAGCTGGAAATTATAATTTCGTTGTTTGAAGGTTATCGCATATTGGATTTCCAGGCGCATGAATAAACTGTAGTTTCTATTCCATTTATTTTGTCAATAATTTTCTAAGCAAAATATAAGCTACCGATTAGGTATTCTTATTCTACATTATTATCGATGTTTTGGTAATGTTTGAACTTTTTCTTTTATTGCTGAAAATGGGACAAGTTGTCTGAACCTTCTCTTCTGTCTGTCTGACATTTCTACTCTCCATAAAAACTGAAAGTTGTTTGTTGATGATGCTAAATTCAGATTTTATCATATTAATTATACTGTAGGTCTGTATCAAAACAACACTATTCATTTTGAGTCACAGTATAATGCCCCAGTGTGCCAACTTTCGCTTTAACTTAATTTGCACAGTTAACGACTTAACTATTAAACAAATTACGTTGTAATATTTGTGAGCCTAACAATCAATGAAGTGAAATTGTAGCTTGATGGTCAAGAATGTGTACGGTGCCTGCTTCCTATACCATGATTTTTGGTTCAAATCATACACAATGTACTTTTCTCACGATTAAACAGTAGGTCCAAATTCCCTAAGCCCCAAACTGAAAATAAATGTATAAATAGAAATTAAAAATATAAAAAGAAGTGAAAATAAATGAATAATACATATGCATTAGGTCTAGCTTTAATGTTCGTCAGCTGAATTGTAAAGGTTCATTAGAACAGTCAACATAATTTGTAAACGTTAATAACGATGAAATTGGGATATCTTTAATCAGAGGAGTACTAATCTATTCATAGCTATGTTGTATTTGCTGCCAAGTTTGCAACTATCAATGACGTTCACATTTCAAAGCGACATTGTCGATGTCAAACAATCGAACTGTCCTGTTCGCGTTCTTGTCGTCCAATTAACCTACTGAGTAGTACTGTACTACTTATAGGCCCATCACTTGATATATTATTTATCCGTGTGTAGGTAGGTAATTTGTAAATAACGGGTATAACTGCAGTCTCAGCCTGCCTCACTTCCCTCCTATTTATCTGTCTTTTTGTACTGTCTGGGTTGTGTGTAAACTTGAATTGTAATAAAATGCAATTTCTATTGCTTGTTTAATATTATTATTATTATTATTATTACCTCTGCCAGAGATATGTATCACGCTGTTTATCTGTCTATAGGCCTATTTGTCATTTTGTTAGCAAGATTGTGCAATAATTAATAAATGAATCATCAGAATGTGAAATTTAGTACTTTAGACCTAATTGAGAATACTATTAATACCAATAAACGTGAGATTCCATCTCAGGGGAAAACGGTCTGTAAACGTTATCGGAATTAGACTGAAAGAAAATACCATACTATTTGAACGTTTGCGGGTTTTTTTTTCTTGTACTACAATACTGTATGTGTACATAAGCCTGATTGATTCTTTGAAAAGAAAGATTTTCTGAAATCGGCACAACAATAAGAACACTGAGCCTGGGCAAAAACATTACTGGTTCTTACCCTACATTTGTTTGAACAACGGGGCGTAGTAGGGCCTACCCTTTTACACTAATTCAATACAACAGCATTATCGTGGGGTATTGTGTTTGTGGTATACTAATATGTGAAAAATGCACGTTTTAGGTTTACTTCACTGCAAGTTGGATTGTTCTGTAACGCTGGGGCCAGGAACCCTGTGGTTTTCCAAGACCAGGGACCCTTTTTGGATCCCGGTTGCCAATTTCATTGTGGGCCCCAGCATGATTGGGGCTGAGGAAAGACTAGATAGCCGGAAACGGTACTCACAGACTTAACATTTTAATATAATTGTCTGTTTTAATCTCCATTTAAAAAAATTATTATTTAAGGACCCCGAGCCGGCTGGGTCCCCTTTAATACGGTACGTCACTTGATATAATATGATATATGCCCTACAGTCGATGTCAGAGACACATTATGCTGTTATGTATCAACAAAGCCCTTTCGGGTCCAAGTGCTAGATCGAGGGCCTCTATGGGTGTCGGGTCGGCAGCCCTGCTGACCGCGCGCGCACGGGAGCGCATGGCATTACCACTGTTTGTAAATCAGACTAAGTTATCAGATTTTGATTTTACTTCAGATATATCGCGGTCCAAATTCTGAAAATCTCAGTCCGTTTTGGGATGTGGGGGTTGAGGAACCAGAATTTATAAATTTCATCAAGCAGGTATATCCTCGTTATATTATTCCACAATAATATAATATAATATGTTATATTACTCTACCTATTACAAAAAATGAAGCAAGTAATCAGCCCGAACAAGACGACAATAAATATAATTATTTATTTATTATGATAAGTAAGTCGTTACAAATCGATTTTTATTTTGACTTCAAAAAATTGGGTCATCAGGAGTTGAACTGTGACCCTGAGCTTGGAAGGCAAGCGTCTTAACTACTTAAACCACCAATCAAATCTGCACATCGCCACTTCTTCATATCCACGCTGACCTTTGAAAAAAATATATATCCTTAATGACTTATCTAGTACAGGTGTGTATATATTTCAACACGAAGAACTGTCAATATAAACACAATCAAAACCTGTTGCTGAACACGTATTCTTCTGTCTACACATTTTATAAACATTCTGGAACCACAAACCATGTTATAGGAACACTGAGGTTTGAAATTGCTTACAAAATTAAAAGAGTAGTTAACGTCAGGAAACTACCCTACATGACCTGCAATTGTACTAAATGTTCTGTACGTCTTCTAATACTGTACTGGCAGCATTGTGAAAAAAAGAAAATCGCATGCCCATTCACGCGGTGGGGCGGTGGGATAGTTCTGCTAGCCTTTGTTGAGGAATAGTAGCATAGTTTAAAAGGGGGATAATTCCTATGCCATTATCTTCTTTACCTCCTACTGTAATATTGAACTTAAGTGTAACGTAAACTTACATTAATTGTATCTGACGTACACCTTATATGAGATTGTATACTAAAAGATCAGTGTACTTCACATACGTAGAATAACATTGTACAGTACTTTGAAAGTACAATTCGAATATAAAATGTACGGAAGGGACCATCAATCGTTATATATTTTTTCAGGGCATCCCTTACTGCCCAGGGAAGTCCACATAAAACAGGGTGTGACAGAATGAAATATTATGTACTATAGCTTGACATGATCTAAATCACAGACTGCTAAGACCAAGCGCGTAAAACAACCACTGTACTCGGAACCTACACAGAGAAAATTACGATTCTGTTTTTAATAGGCCCCGTATATACTGTATACACCGTTTTTCTTACATTATTGATAGAATTTAGACTAAGTTGTTATTATCTTTTACTGAATATTTTTTTAATATCTAAATGTTGTAAATAATGTTAATTGGGGTATAGTCAGCGTCGGGAAGGTAGTTATAATGATTCAACTGATATGATAATT
>NW_022705543.1:2547137-2552740 GCF_011630105.1 Anneissia japonica
TGAGGTCAGAGAATGCAGTTTTAAATCAGTGATGAGTTTGGAGTTTCAATACATGGACAGAAGGGTAAAGGCAGAGAGGTTTAAAACATATGAAAGAATCCGAGATCATGTTATGCTGATCAATAACTACTAAAATAATACTATTGTTATAACAGAAACATTCACCGATTATTCACTATGGATGTTATTTAATTAGTAAACTAAACTTCCTTGTGTATTAATACACATATTTTGTTTTTATAAGAACACATTTTATAAGACCACCGAGGCAGTTGAAATTGCTTAAAAATAAGAACAAAATAAGAACAAATACAGGCTGAAATAAAATAGGTCAAATGACTAGGTTTTTATTATTTTTCTTTTTTAAATTAAAAAAAAATTACAAATCAGGAGTCATAATATACGTAGTAATGTACCGTGAAGTATTAATCTTACCATGGAGGAATTAGTAAAATTATTTTGGTCTTATCTGCATGTCATACCGCTACAGTGTAGGCCTATGATATAGAACAGTAATATACTGCTGTACAATTAATGCTTTTGTATCTTTTAAGGTTGTGTATAACAACATTTGAGCCTGAAATTGGCCAAAAAACATAAGAAGACTGAGTCTGGGTAAAATGTTACTGGTTCTTATATAAAACAAATTGAATCTGGCTCCAAAACAGCTGTATTTACAAAGTTAGCAATAAAAACCTATACTATAAAAACAGGGTTAAACGCCCTTGATCAAACAAAGGATATGAAACCAATAGGGCGAATCCTTGCGAAAAAGCTATCAAATTAACATCATAATAACATAAAAATATATAAAATCAGAATCATTTACACCATCGACATCTTAAAAGAACAAAAAAGACAGTATGATTAGAAAGAATTGAGAACAATCTCCATGTTCACACTAATGCGTTTAACAGAGTAGCCATTCCTTGGGCACGGAGAAGGTTAAACTTTGTGCTGGTTTGTCGTTGTATGGTCCGGTGACCAGGGATAATAACGATCAACGTCTTTGATCATTTATTTTGAATTGGCGCTATATAAATATTTGGAAATATTATTATTATTATTATTAAATGTAAAGGTGAAAAAATGAAAAGGCAAATTAAAAACAGGAAATACCTAATTAAATGAACCACATCTTAATAGTTTATCTACATAATAAACCACAAAATCATGATTATAATAATTGCTGCTGATATGCAATGATTAAATAGTTAATACAAATATTAGGAAATTAGAAATAAATTCAGTAGGAAGAAATATCAGTAGGAATTAATGTCATTAACAAAGGAATGATCCATTTCAGAATAGGGGTGTTGGTTAAGACATAGACAGGAGCCATTACACACACAGTTAATCCTACTCATATGGTAATTTGGTGTTCATAGCATAATTAGAAAAGTACAGTATCTGTTATTTCTTAACTGTATTAATTGTGCTAACTATAGGTTGTATATATTTATTTTACTAAATTTACCATAGAGCATCATCATTATTTAAATACAGTAAATACAATTTAATATTCATTACTAAATTCACTCATCATAGAGCATACTAACTTCTGTTGTATTTTTTTAAAGTATTAACTAGGCTATTTATTTATTAGGTTGTATTTATCCGTATTTATTTTACTAAATAATACTAAAGTTACCATTGAGCATTATCATTTCTGTTTATTTCTTTTAAGTATCATAGTACATGAATAAATACAATCTGGTTAGGTTGTATATATTTCAGTACAGTACATACGATCTAATAATCTGTATTTATTTTTCACGTTAGTGTAGTAAGTATTATAGTACAGTTATATTTAATAACAATAATAATACAACCTAATAATAAAAATAAGTTCACTTAGTTTTTTTTATTGCATTAACTAGGCCTAATTTATCGAAATGCACGCCGTCTTCTCGAGATTCAATATTTCGACATTAATTATGTCATCAGGAATGATGGGCCTGATATATTAGGTTTTATTACTAAATTCACTCATAGAGCATTATAATTTCTATTGTATTTCTATTAGTGTATTAGGTTGTATTATTACTGTTATTAAATGTACTATAATATTTAATACGTAAACAAATACAGATGTTATTAGATTGTATTTACTGTGATAAATTTAGTAAAATAAATATTTATAACCTAATAAATAATTAGCCTAGTTTAATACAATGGAGAAATAACTGATACTTCGCTTATTATGCTATGAACACCAGAAATTACCATATAAGTAGGATTAACTGGGTGTGTAATGGCTCCTGTCTATTTCTTAACCAAAACCCTGATTCTGAAATGGATCATTCTTTTGTTAATGACATTAATTCCTACTGATATTTCTTCCTACTGGCTTTATTTCAGAAGGTGCACTGACCATGTTCAAATAAAATATAACAAAAGTGACTCCAAATAGAGAAAGGGAGGCCATATTTACTCAACGTTTCGACTACGTACACTAAATCCAATTTTCTATGAAAAATAATTTGCCCACGGTACACACCCATGAGCAAATGAAATGTAAGTCCTCATACACACACAGACATACTGGATATATAGGCCTATGCCAGACCTAAAATGTTCATTAGTTTCCAGGAGATGTTAGGACTTTTCCGCGTGATTTGTTACCACTTGTGAAAGGAAAAAGAGAGACCAAAAAGAGATCACCTAGGCCAAGGAGCCTGTTTATATTAATTTTACCTAAATATATTTTTCAATCATCATGGGCTGTCTCTTATACACATCTAGATGTGTATAAGAGACAGATATAGGCCTATAGTGTATTTACATAAATTATATATCTGCTTCGTATTAAAAGAGTAGTTAACGTCAGGAAACTACCCTACATGACCTGCAATTGTACTAAATGTTCTGTACGTCTTCTAATACTGTACTGGCAGCATTGTGAAAAAAAGAAAATCGCATGCCCATTCACGCGGTGGGGCGGTGGGATAGTTCTGCTAGCCTTTGTTGAGGAATAGTAGCATAGTTTAAAAGGGGGATAATTCCTATGCCATTATCTTCTTTACCTCCTACTGTAATATTGAACTTAAGTGTAACGTAAACTTACATTAATTGTATCTGACGTACACCTTATATGAGATTGTATACTAAAAGATCAGTGTACTTCACATACGTAGAATAACATTGTACAGTACTTTGAAAGTACAATTCGAATATAAAATGTACGGAAGGGACCATCAATCGTTATATATTTTTTCAGGGCATCCCTTACTGCCCAGGGAAGTCCACATAAAACAGGGTGTGACAGAATGAAATATTATGTACTATAGCTTGACATGATCTAAATCACAGACTGCTTAGACCAAGCGCGTAAAACAACCTACTGTACTCGGAAAATTACGATTCTGTTTTTAATAGGCTGATGTCATCATTATGTCATCATGTCATCATTATGTCATCAATTATGTCATCATCAGGAATGATGAATCATCATTCCTGATGATGACATAATTAATGTCGAAATATTGAATCCCAACACGATGGCGTGTATTTCAATACTTGGAGTATGTATTATACTTTCTTAAGTAGGATTAACTGGGTGTGTAATGGCTCCTGTCTATTTCTTAACCAAAACCCCGATTCTGAAATGGATCATTCCTTTGTTAATGACATTAATTCCTACTGATATTTCTTCCTACTGGCTTTATTTCAGAAGGTGCACTGACCATGTTCAAATAAAATATAACAAAAGTGACAAAGGGAGGCCATATTTACTCAACGTTTCGACTTTATTAAGTCATCATCAGGAATAAAATAGGCTTTATTTCATACACCCCAAATATTAGGCCTACTATGTATATACTAAATTTGCATCAAAGACATACTGGATATATAGGCCTATGCCAGACCTAAAATGTTCATTAGTTTCCAGGAGATGTTAGGACTTTTCCGCGTGATTTGTTACCACTTGTGAAAGGAAAAAGAGAGACCAAAAAGAGATCACCTAGGCCAAGGAGCCTGTTTATATTAATTTTACCTAAATATATTTTTCAATCATCATGGGTTTATATTCAATTAATTGACGGCTTAATAGGTTATACTGGTACTTTATTTAGGGGAAAAAAAAACACAAAAAAAAAAACAACCCAGAGTATATTTTATGAAATAAATCAATGTCGCGCATCTCCTTTGTTTCAAAATGGTTTCAACCATTGTGATCGAAATAACATCTGTCGTTGAGAAATAATTTATTACGTTATCGTTTGGATAGGACTTATTTAATAGTCCTACCATACAGTGTACATTCATGGTTCATACGATACGCAGCCATTAAGATAAAGTTTAGAGAAACATTAGAGAGAGTAATGGTATGATGAATGGCAAATATACTGGTCCCAAATCTAGATAAGCAGGGGTCAAGGTAGGGGTAGGGCATGTACCATAAGAATAATAAATTACAGTTTGTATTAAGAACTAAACTTTTTTTAGCAGTCCAACAAACAAGATTTCAATGTGAAAATTATTATTATTAATAATAATAATAATATTTAATAATAATAATAATAATAATAATAATAATAATAATAATAATAATAACAATAATAATACTATAATAGGCGTACATGTCCAACTAACTAACCATGACTTAAGAATGTAAGTAATGGACCACTATTTAATTATATTTTTCATACACTATATTTGTAGTCTTTATTATGGTTAGTCGTTTCTGTTTTGGCCTTTCATATGTATTCATGTCAGTTGCATTGTTTTAAGTTTTATAATTGTGTTCTCTGTTTCTTTTGGACGTACCTTAACAATTTTGAATTGTACCAGTATTAAAAATAAAGAGTAGCCATGATTGGGATGGTGCATATCAGATGATATCAGTTACTGTAGATATTCATTGCCAAAAATGAACTAGTCTGTGATATTATTGTATACATTATAGATCAAACATTATGGCTCAGAAAATTTAACAATCAACGAAGAGCCCCATATCCATAGTGTATTTAATGTATGACTGGTTTCTCTGTGGGTATATTGATGCACAACACACCAAACGAGGTTTCAACAGCACAAAATGACTAGATTAAAACATTTTAACGGTTGATTTGATCATTAACTTTTAGTTTGCTAGTTTAACCAGGTTTAACCACACATCAACTACGTCCCAACGGCCAGGCGACTTTAATATAATACAAGACTGTTATACAGTCTTGTTTAAACAGTCTCTACAATATCATTTAAACCAGTATTATAGTGTACAGTATAATAACTCCCTGGTTATCAGTCAGGTTATTAATAAAATATCACCAAATCGTTCCGCTTACCTTTCTAATCCTTACCATCCCCATTGCAGTAACAAGTTTCCTTAGAAATTAACATGTCCACAATAAAGACGCACTACATAGAAGTATAAAGCCTTTAACGCTAACTGTGTTTACATTGAGAAGCGAAGTATATCCCTCTGTGGTAAATAGCAAGCTACAATGCACTGGATGTTAGCAGTGTGTTGCAAGAGATGTCACTCTCTTTTGCACACTTCCGCAGGTTATGTCGATGGAAGGTCACTGTAGCTGCTTGGCGAGTACTGTATTCTCGGATTACCTCGTTCCGGTTTTTAGTGTACTGTATAATGTACA
>NW_022705543.1:2553330-2565931 GCF_011630105.1 Anneissia japonica
ACTTTTAAAAACATTTTTCACAGATATTTGGTATCAAACCGTAGCAACTGGTTTTGTAGCCAAACAAACAGTCAAAGCAACACTAAGAGACTTACACCGATTGTTGACACAGTTGTAATCCGCGTTTGGGTCAAATTTAATTTAGCTTAAAAAACAGATATACAGATACGTACATACAGATATATATATATACTGTCTCTTATACACATCTAGATGTGTATAAGAGACAGTTACTCAAATGAACACCAAGCTTAAGAATATTTGTATCATGTCTTTGAGAACGAGCAAAATCTTTTCGACCATGTAATTTCCAATGAAAAGGATGAACTAAAGTTTACCTGTATCCGAGTAGGATAGCCCTATAATATACATGTCACTTCATACGATATGCAGCGGATTCGAACCCACGGCCATTCGATTGGAAGGCTGAATCCGTAGGTGGTTCGAATCAACTACATTAGTAAAAATAAATTAGACCAGTCTTTCGGAATAAACATATGCATATGAATGTCAAATTAGCCCAATTCTGAAAGTGTAACTTAGAGTTCGAACAAAACATACGTAGTTAATGTACACCCAGTTTCTAAATCAAAACGACCAGATATGTAATGAATTTTCAAATTACACAAGCAAAAGGGTATTAAATGAAAACAAACGTAAACAAGTGTATAGAGTAGACGCTGCTGGAGTAAACCAGACCGTCGTTTCCGATTCAGAAAACTCAAATCTGCTCTATGTTTTTTTTTGTTTCCCAGTTGCAATCAACTTTGCACTTTAATGTGTTGACAAAACGACTACTTGTTATCCCGATATTATTCCCCGTAGGTTCGCTTTACGATGTCTTATTGTTTTTACGGAAATAAAGCAACGAATAGAACGCTTAACCTGTATTTAAATGTATACTTGACATAATAACTTTAGCCTAGTAGTGTTTTACAAATATTCTCGATCATCCCATTAGCTCTAAAGTGGACGTCTCATGATAACTGTTCCTACTACTCACAAATGCATCCTACTGTGCTAGCGCGAACGCGTAAATTTTCAATAAGCATACTTAAGCAGAGAAAGACAAAATTATGAACTAAATGTTTAACTGTCCTTTTAATCCAGTTTCATTAATTAAGTTGGAACGTTTCGCTTTGCTATTTTTTAAATAAAGGAAAGTAACGGTCCAGTTTGTATATGGACCACAGAACAGGATGGTCTAGGAAAAGATGATCTCAGAACAGACCTAGACATCGTCTAACGTCTAACGCCAAGTTTAAAGTAGGCCTATGTCCACAGTTTAAATTAGGAACTACAATAGAATTAAACATGCGCGCACTATGATAGTACCCTCGATATTTTTACTAATCGTTTTTGTTTTTCTTCGTTGTTATTGTTTTTGTTATTGCTAATGATTTTGTTATTCTAATGCCTTCATTATTGAAGTTGTGCTTTTATTATTTATTATTTTGCACAAGAACAAAAAAAGCAAACCGTGAACTAATGAAAAATTAGTCCACGGATAGGAAAATAACATTGGGAGATACAGTGATGACGACACGAATTACTTATAATATTTATTATATAATTGCTATTATCATCGAATACTATTATTAGTATAATTGGTATTATGTTGATATGTGACGTATGAGCTCATAATATTGTTTAAACATTGTATTTTGATTTTAAAAAAAAATTATATATTTTAAAAATTTATTTTATGAATGTTGTGGATCTTATGAAGTGAATCTATTCAGTAACATTATGAACAAAACAAACTAATTGAACGAATGATTGATTGATTGATTGTGTGATTAGTTGATTAATTGATTGACTACTGGCTGTATGATGGTTGGTTGGTTGGTATATTGCCTAATTGGAAATTATCTGAGATTTATTTAAGAATGTCAACATAAGTCATTACGCATGATAGTCGTTGGATGTAGGCCCATCTGGATTTATCCGATCCAGTTGTTGTTTAAACAAAGTTTATATAACAATGTTATCAGTAACCAGCTTCGAAGTTCACACATCGTATTATTTGTATAAATAGAGTTTCATCCTCAAATTAATATTCTACTTTACTATCGTTATCAGAAATGATATTATTTATCCCTTAATGCCTACGCAAGTTGGATCTAAAAATCATGTCTATGATATAAGAACCAGAACATAGATATCGTCAATCCACAGAGTCTCGATTCGCTTGTAAAGGTAAGTACTATACTTATGTTGCTAACTTTCTGACTTTCGGTTTCAAATGGCTACCATTTATATAACTTTTTTTGCTCATGTTCAGTGTTGTTCTCTGATTGATAATATGATAGTCCACATTGTACATGCAGGAGAAAGACATTACAGTATTAAATAATGTTTTTCTTATTATTTTAAATTACATACGGTAGTTCCCACATGAAGTCCAAATGCAAATGTTTGTGGTAAGATTGTCTGGTCGCATGTAGTTTAACTCTATTTTTGCTGTACCATTGTTGATTTCTAACTCGTTTATTGCGGCAATACAGTATGCTTAAATGTTGTAACCCTTCACTTTTTATATACCATATTTGAGATTTAAATTATGTATAATTATATTGTATAATTATATGCTATTCCTTTTCTTTTTCTTTGGTACCGGTAATAATTGTTAAAGCAAGGGGTCGAAAGCGGTCCGACTGGTCCGGTTTTGGCCGGACCAATAATACAACTCACTATCGTTTGTAAGCCAAATTGTACGTTCTCTGAAGCAACCTCTCATTTTTTTACAAAATTAAATGACCATGTTTCAATCAACAAATATTTAAACGAGTCAACCTCGTCTACTACATGTAGTATGAACCACGGACGTTTGTTTTTCGTAAATAGGTGTTAAATTAAAATTACAATTACTGTTTGTTAAAACGTAATTTAGGTTGGTATGTATTTCAATCACTAAATATATTACCGAAAGCATCCACACTTAGAGTGGATCACGTGCTCACCACATAGAACAGCATGGTCTTTCTCTCTAATCAACTGTCAATGTTGTTTAGGTTAGAGCCGTCGTGGAAAAATATGTTTGAATATAAAAATAACAATACTGGTATTTGTTTTGACTTACTTTATTTGTGATGATTAAATATTTTACAAAAATACACGCATTATTATTCTATGCAATATGACGGACGAGGTTGATTATTGGTCCATTCTCCGTAGAGTGGATCACGTGGTCTCTGCACAGCGTGGTCTTCCTCCTCGATGTTCTTCGCGCTCGATCCGACTAAAACAGTTGGAGGTTTGTGTTGTTATGAATTTAAATAAGAATTGCTGAATACAGTATACGGTACTACAGGCCAAACATTGTAGTAAAAAGAAACAAAATAAATAAATAAATAAATGAATAATTAAATAAATAAATTCTGCTCTTTAGTCACCTGGTTGGTGACCCCTCTCTCTTTGTCTGGAGTAGTACTACGTACTTTTAATTGCCAATTTCAATTTGTAAGTGTAGTCCTCTATGTATTTTTTGTTGATTAAGTTAATTTTTTTTTTATAATTTCGTTTGTTCTTTTATAAGTTGTACAATGTGGATTCACCACCTTTGTGTGTGCCAACGATATAAAGGTACTGTAATTTCCCAATCAATACTTACTTACTTATGAAGGCGTGGGTAATGTATTTGAATGTAATTAAAATTGTATTCACTTCGTGATAATTGAATATCTAGGCCTAGAAGAATATCTTTTTGATTTCGTGGTTAGTGATTGTATTTAGTATTGTTCCATGTTGAGGCGTAGGCTTGGATAAGTTGTCAAGTGTGGTCTTTCAAATGACGTGAGTAGAGTCGAGAGTAAAAGAATACATATACAGTATTTGCAGCTCATATCACTTTTATTTAAAAAGTTACACAATGATTTAATAATTCATTTAATGATTGAAATAAAATACTAATGTAGTCAAATACGTTTAATAAAAACAGCAAAATTATAATTAAACTATATTTACGAACGTCGAACTTCGTGGTTAAATCTTTTTGAGTTTTAACTGTTTACAAAATAGGTGCGGAACCAATTCGGGAAAAACTCTTAATCTTAAAAGGAGCCTATATAACAATAATGCTCAATAAGCGTATAGGGGTGACGTGCCCACGTGTCACATGTTTGTGTACCATATTCTCCTATCGACTAGATATTATCACCACAGATAATTTAATTTGACATTGTTTATTTAAGGCTCGAAGCAAACAGAATTTTATTAATGTAGACCAACGAATGGTCTCACTAACTTGTTTGATAAGAGCAGGTGGCCACCAGTTGGTCTAAGACCACGATAAAGAGCTCGTTTTGTGACTTTTTCTACATTGTATTGTTTGCAATTTTAATTACTGTATGTATTTATTTTCTTTTTATTACTTTAGTTTTGGATGCACCATTATTGTAATGGGTGCCGCTGTTGCAAAAGCGTTTTCTAAATAAATAAATAAATAAATAACTATGCGCCTGGTAAATTCGGACGAATAAGTGATTAAATCATTTTGTCAATTTTATTTTCAGTTTATGAATAGTAGGATTCGATTCGATAGCTAACATCATGAGGGGTATCATCGCATTAGTGACTTATTTGGTAGTTTGCGTTTCGTCTATGCCGTCGATGGCGCCCTTCCACAGGGTCAAGGAAGCAGTTCCAGACAGTTATATCATTGTTTTGCACGTACGTCTCATTTTCCCATCGATGAGTTTCCTTCTGTTTGTCAGATGCAATATCATTTAGGACTTCAAACTTATTTAAATATCCATAACACATGACCGTTATTACAAATTATTGTTTGATCACATTTTTTTTTATTAATCGCAATGCTTAAAGCTGCCTTTACATCGGACGAACCGAAATTCGGACCGCGTCTCCGGTGTGCTGCTATGCTCTGAACGCCCAGCGTCCCAATTCTTTAATTCGAATTTATGATCGGTTCGAGGTTTTCCGATCCGAACATTGGATTCGGTGTGAAAGCAGCTTTAATCGCATCCTTGACCGAAGTTACTAATTTCTATGAAACGCCGTTCAAGCAACAATTCAATGATAGCCAGTGAACCGTCGATCTTGAAACAAGTAAATCGTCAATGATGAAATGTGAACCGTCGATGATGAAAACAAAAAATGAATCGTTATTTACTTGTTTCATCATCCTCGGTTCATTTGTTTCATCATCGACGATTCACTTGTTTCATCATCGTCGATTCACTTGTTTCATCATCGACGATTTACCGGGCGATTTACTTTTTTTTTCATCATCGACGGTTCACTGGTTGTCATCGCATTGTTGCTTGAATGGCGTTCCATACATTTTCTTAAAAAGTGCCGTAATAATCATAGTTTGTTATTATTTCAGGCTAATGCCGATACATTGAAAGTGTCTGCTGAACTCAAGTTTCTTGTCCAAACTGCTGATCTAGATTTTGGCGTCGATCGTATGTATAAAACCGTACTCAATGGATTTGCTGTGTCAATGCCGCCAGCCGCTGTAGATATGGTAGGCCTTTTGTATACTAATTATTATCTCAAACAGTTTTCATTCCGAAATTACTAGAAATAAGCTTATCAAACGTTGGAAGGCGAGGAACTCGGCCAATCTATAGGATTATCATGAATATTCATGGCCTACTAGTCACGGATGCATTTTTCTTTTGCATTGTCGAAATGATCGAACTTAATTTTCTGCTATAGATGAGGATGTTTATAACGTTTAAATGGCTCTGATATACATGATTCTATAGCCCTACGAACAGTAGTTGTTATAGGCTACAGATGGAAGCTTTAAATAGGCCTATGTGATAGGTGTTCTTGGTATTTTTGTAGGATAGGCCACCACAGAATAAATTGTAGATTGTTGAAAGACAAATGGTCATTAATTAATAAACAGCATCATTTCTTTAGCTACACATTTACCTGAATCTTTCAGGTGCGACGACATCCCTCTGTGAAATATATGGAGCAAGACAGCGTGGTACATGTGATGGATGAGACATGGGGTCTTGATAGAATCGATCAACGGGGGCTTCCCCTCGACCACACATTCCTCCCAGAGGGTTAGTATTCATGTTCCGTTGTTACGGATCCAGAGATGTCCACAAAAAGGGTGAGGCGGGGGTGGGGGTGCAATGGAGAGACAACTCTACCCTGGATTTGTTTATCTAGACGCTCTGAAATTACCTCTAAGGCGTTTTGGGCGATCAGTAATTTCTTTTTCTTTTTTTTAACTTTCTAAATCTACCCCTGTGGGGCGGGCACCCCCTAAATCCTTCCCTGGATGATGTATGCATTACCTGACGATCCGTGTTTTTGACGGCCAACAGGGAATGGTGCTGGTGCACATGTATATGTCATCGACACAGGCATCCTTTCGACCCATGAAGAATTTGAAGAAAGGGCTCATTTTGCTTACGACGCAACAAATAACGACAGAGTAAGAAATGAAACATTTTTGTACGGGGTTGAGTTTTGGGGTCGCGGCCTGGAGTGTTGGGGGTTGGAGTGAAACTGTAATATTGTATTTTATTATTTATTGGTCTAGGCCTACTCCACGTCCAAAACCAATTAGTATTACTGACTGACTATAGCAGTTCTGCTTGTACACTTAACACTTGACTCTACTTCCCGGTTCTATTCCGTCTTATGGACGTTTTAAGCATTTGGTTCATATGCAAAATGACACATGTACACGTTACAGAATGCAGCAGGCCCTATTAGGGGTGGCCCCAGAATTTGCCCGAGTTTCTGACGGGGGGGGGGGTAGAAGTGGTCGGGCGTCGCTCATAATCTCTCGCAAGATTTAGAAATTTCAAAAGCATATTTAGTCGATTTTAGAGTCTACTAATAGGCTTTTTTTTCTCACTGAAGAATTATGGTTTTTCTCCCCGACGGGGCCCCCGCTGACGCCACCCCTGGGCCCTCTGTATTCTTTGAAAGAGAGTAAATATTGTCTTCGAGTGTTCTGCTTTGCCCAAATTGTCACTGGGACGACCCAGGAACTAAGTCTTCGGATCTAATGGGGGTGGGGGGTTAAGCTTGCCGATCATATTGTAGGATATTGAGATCAGTATCAACCGACTAAATAAAAAATATAGAATATTGCATTTCTACACAATTTTATTTGATATCTCTTACAATTATTTTCCAGGGAAGTGGAACAGATTGCAATGGGCATGGAACTCACTGCGCCGGTACAATTGCGGGCAAACGATATGGCGTTGCTAAGAAAGCTAACGTGTACGGCGTAAGGGTTCTAGGGTGCCTTGGATCCGGTACTAACGCCGGTGTTATTGAAGGTTAGCGGTATATTGATATTTAATTTTTATTACTTGAGGTCCAAAGCTTACTCATAACAACGTTTGTTATGTAGGCCTATATTAAGTGGTTATTCATTTCATGAGAAAAACATCTTATTTTATTATAGGCCTAGAGGAGTTGATTTAGTCATCAGATAAATTCATACCACTAGACAGGATTTGAACCCAGGATCGTGGGACTGAAAGGCAAACCGGGCACTCACTGCGTCGTACGACCGTCGCATGTCGAATCCAACTCCGCCCTGTGAGCGCTAGACGAAGCGACGCCGTCTGCAGTCGAAACAGATCGTCATTAAAATCGATATAGTTGCGTTCTTCATAGAATCGCGTCGGCCGTCGGCCGCAGTGAGTTCTCGGCTTTAAAAACCGAGTTACAGTTCCTTTCTTGTTATTATTTTGGAATGGGGGTAGGAATCAATTGTTTGTGAATGACTCACTGCTATTGATTTTCTGGTTATGGACGGATGGATGCATGGTGAACCATCGTCAAATGGATGAAAACCAATGTAGAAAACTGAGCCGAAAAATGTGAGGTGAATACAATTTTCTTTGATGTTTTCTGTCTGTTCAATGTAATTTTAGGAATGGACTGGGTTGCACAAAACGCACAAAAGCCTGCAGTCGCATCGATGTCCCTTGGTGGCGGAGCAACGACAACAACGGACGATGCCGTGGACCGACTTACTGATAAAGGTATCACTGTGGTCGTCGCTGCTGGTAATAGTAATGAGGACGCCTGTTTGAGCTCCCCTGCAAGAGCTTCCAGTGTAAGTATACTCTACATCGTCATTAGCCATGTTCTCACGATCACTCCTATTTGATGCAAGTTATTGAGAAATCCAGTCAAGGCCGCATCAAATTTTATTGTATGTCTACACGAGAGTTATAGCGGATAGTTATAGCGCATATACACATATAAATGTTGAAGATTAAAATTATTTTTATTGATCTCATGATGATGTTTCAATAAAAGACGACAAAACAGAAATTACATTAGGCGAGGGCCTGCCTGGGCTAGGCCTGCTTTGAATTGGTTGGCCATCCCAACTATCGACAAATAAAAGGCAAAATCCAATGTTTTTATCTTCACTTGGTAGAGCATTCCGAAAAAGGGGAATTAAAACTCTCTAAATTTTTTATTTCTCACCTACCCAAAGCCTACCTATTACCATTTAGGAGATTTTCGACAGCATTTATAACCCACGTTGTTCGTGGTTCTTCTTGCTAGAATGTGTAAATTGCAGTGGCTAAAGATAAGGCTACCGTATTAGCTGTAATTTTAAAATCATGTACGTACAGTATCTCACCGGCGTTCACCGTATCTCGTTCAGCTGTATCTTTAGACACAGCGAACAAACTACCACGGTATTTTGTGGATTTCCCCAAAAAAGACATGAATATTTATATGAAGTTTACAACGAACGGTAATAATATAAATTTGTCCTGTAATGTTTTATTTGGATTATTTTGACAATTATAAAGTTAAAAGGTAATTTTAAAGATGCTTTGGTTGATATTGAACAACTATAAGCCTAGTAGAATTGCGAGACCGTGGCCAAGCTACATATGTTATTGCAATCAATACGTGGCAAGTTAATTAACAGAAAGTTAAAGTTCTGTCGGATGAGAGCCTTGCCAATCCGGTCATTTGTCGGTGTTAGCTTGCGGGGTGAAGCGCTTGTATTCTATCAGGTGACCCCGTTCATACGGTCGGTGTCAGCCTCATAACAAGCGATTGTTAGATAACTACGATATCACCGGTGTAACTTACACCGTCGGCAGGGGCGGATCCAGGATTTGAAAGAGAGGGGTTCATTTTCCCATAAACCCAAAATAAAAGGGGGCCCGGGGTCCTCACCCGGGAAAGTTTAGAGTCCTAGATGGCCGGAATCAACATTATTGAGTAGTTGGATACGTAGTCTTTCTTCCATAGATTGATGAACTGAGGCCTGAAGAACACACTTTCGTTCATAAATTATTACGACGTCGAGCCAAAACTGTTTTTAATTGTATTTAATTGAGTGCTATAGTTGTTCTAAGCCTATTTTGTTCGATCTGCCAACAGGTTACATAGTTACCAACCTGAAATAATTCAAATACGTGATTTCAAACGCGGGCCGGCGACCAGCAAAGCCCCCGTCGGGGTCCGGGGTCGGGCCCCGGTGGGGGTTGGGGGGCGATAACCACTGGGCGTTCTGACGATCTTATCGTTGAGTGTTTATTGACAATATCAGGTACATACACAAAAATATTTTTAATAAAGCCACGTACAATTCGAGTTTCAATGTATGTTTAATTTTGAGCACCCGAATTATGCACACAAACATTCATTACTCACAAACATGCGGTGGTGAACCTTTCCTAACATTCGACAATCTTTCCACCCCTCCTGTTATACTCCTACACCCCTGATTCTTAATTAATTTGTTTAAAGGGCCAACATTTATTTTGAGTTGAACTCATGGGCCAAAAAGATAAAGGGCCAAAAGATTAAGCAAGTCGTTATGTGTTTGGTAATTTCAAATTCTACTTTTTGTTTCAATATATGGTAACAAATTCTGTAACTTTAAGCAAAGAATACGTACACAATTATCAATTTTCTGTTCACATTCTAGTTGGTTAAAACAATAAGAAATTGCATTCGGTGTATAATAAATGTTAGTAACATAAACATTAAAAATATATATAATACGCATACTTTATAAAACATAAATTGACCTAATTTTCTGATAGATAAACAAATTAAATAAAATTAATCAAATGAAATATATTTAATGGTATAGGCGTAATTGCTACCATGAACCGTAACACATAATTTGATATAAAAGTAGGCGTATCGTAGAAGATAAATACTAATGAGCATTGACCTCAAAAGTACTGTCGAAGTACAGAAATAATACTTCCGCTACTTGCTGGAGTGTTTTTTGTGGATGCAGAGAAATAGGTATATAGAACGACTAGAAAAAGGTATGATATCGAAATTCCAAAAGAGGAAACATGTTATAAAGATATCCTGTTTTCTTTCCTCTATTTCTTATGTAAAACCGGATTTAAACTTTCAAAACGTTTCTACAATGTGTATTTATGCTCCATCAATACTGTATTGCGAATACATCAATAGTCAATTAGTCAATTGATTGAATAACGCTTTTGCATCATCGGCACACCTTTTTAATGTAACCTTACAACGACTAGACAATAGGTAATTGATATAGAGAAAACACAAAATAAAAAATAAAAAATAAAAAAAAATAGGTTCTCTCTCTTATAAAGTATAATGAAAATAACCTTATGGAAAAAAAATCAATAGGAAAACTAGGAGGAACAATGCATCGAAAAAATGGGGAGAAATAGCCTGGGGAATAACTCTCTAGAAAAAAAAATCCGTGGGGAAAATTAGCAGGTGGCAAGTAGCCACCGTAATAGTGCTATATTCTAAAGCCTCAAACCACTTCGATGTTAAGTCTACTAAATTTAAAAATCTTCCAAGGCTTTTCCAGTTATAGCTAGAACTAACTTAATCTTTGGCGTTTATTGAGAGCAGATTTTTTAAGATTTCAGTGGGTTAACCCGACTCAAAGACAAGCTTGCGTACAAACCAAGCAGCATGCACATTCATCTTCTATACGGTACAACAGGAGCCATGTTCACACGCATGATCTTTTTAAAACTACGAAATCAAAATTTTGAAAACAAGGACAAAAAAAAAAAAAATTCTCCCATATTACAGAAACTTCTTTTTGGATGAAGTTGAAACTAATACAAAAATAAATTCTTTTGTATTTAAAATAATTTTTTAAAATGAATTAAGAAACATTAGAAATTCAAGATTTAATACCAGGACCCAATAGTGTTTTGTTACGTTTCTTCACAGAGGGGGTTCGTCCGAACCCCTTGAACCCCCACTGGATCCGCCACTGGTCGGAACAAGGCTATCATCTTAACTTTGTCTCAGTCTTAACCATAACAGCCACCATCGCCATGCATAATTTAATCATTGAATTGATTATTATTCATCAGGAACAATGTCATAGTCGAAGATTACAAAGGTACAGAGTTGTTTGTGCGTGTATGGTACAGTGATCAGCGGCTTTATGTCCTATCTACAGAATGAGTTATAGGCCGGGTGCTCAGAAAAGCAAAGATCATGATAATTACAGGCCTGATAATTTGAGGTAGTTTGATTTAATATTTTACTCTCCATAATACTATTTTCTGTCCATAACAGGCGATTACTGTTGGAGCATCAAACATCAAGGACGCTCGCGCCTCTTTCTCCAACTACGGAGGGTGTGTTGATTTGTTTGCACCCGGAAGAGACATTACCAGCTCATGGAATGAAGATGATTCGTCCTATAATACTATTAGCGGTACATCCATGGCTTGTCCACACGTTGCAGGTATGTGCATCCAGACATCGGAACTCTCGCACGCGCACGAACTTTTGAGTCATTATAGGTCCAGCGCACACTGTATGCCCCGACGGGGGGGGGGGGGGCGGGGTTCCAGCTTCCCGACAAGGGTTCAACTCCCCTACCCCATCGGGGAAGCCTACCCCACCCCCTTCTGGTAGGGTAAAAAAATTTGACGGCGATTTATTTATTTTTTATTAAAAGATAATACAATTTTGTGTTATTTATTTAAAAAGAATGTCGGGGGTACTAGTCCTCCTGTAGGAGGTACCTGACCCCTGTCGGGGATGAGCTGGCGCACCTCTGCAACGCATACAGTACGATCGCAATAGTATACAACACCTTGCATATACGGCAGCACTGCTCGCACTAAACAGTTTTTAATCCCTAAAATGTTGACAGCTTAGTAAGGCGTTTGAATTGTACTTTCGGCACTCGAGATTTGATTTTTCCCCGACGACCTTGCTGGAAATTCCCCGACAGGAGGTCCCACAGGGGGGTCCTTTCCCCTTGGACCCCGCTAGCGCTGCCCTAGACTGGGTTCCAGTCCCTAATCTTTGTCTTAATCAGTTGAAATTCTTAAGAATAAATCGATTTTGGCACAAATGGCGTTCCATATTACTTATTTGCATGGCGTTCCATAGTATACTTTTTCGGGTTTGCAGACATCTACAGTATTTGAAATAGGCCTACATATTAGTTTTGACATACAGTAATGTAATTGTTGTAGTTAATATAGCATTAAATAATAATAATTCTGTATAAATATTTAATTTTTCAAACTGGCTAAGATCTAGGAACCTCAATTTGCTACGTACGACGAATGGGTGAATATCATCGTATCTATGGACAATTGCATCCTTTGCATAAAGCTGTATTTCCGAA
>NW_022705543.1:2566057-2571819 GCF_011630105.1 Anneissia japonica
TCAAATGAAACAGGGTGACAGTTATTTTCAAATTAAGAGAAGAGCTGAGAATAGGCAGCTCTAAAATACTGGATGTCAAAGACCTGCCAAAATGGCAGAGCGGCACCAATGAATGTATAAATGAGGCCTTAAGCCTAGTTATATGGTAAATAGTATCTGCGGGTTCTTGATTACAAGGCTAGACCAAGTTAATTAATGCCGAATGATTATTATTTATTATTATTATTCATTATTATGTTATTAAAACCTACCTTAGGAACTTAGACAATGGAGAAATTAGAGAACAAAAAAAAACAAAAAAACACGACGTTAAGGGGAAATAGCACAAAAGATATTCCCATGGGCTAGTTATTAATTATAGGCATAGTAAATAGGTTCTTGATTACAAGGCTTAGGCCAACGTAATAATGCTGAAATGATTATATTATTATTATTATTATTATTATTATTATTATTATTATTAATATTATTATTATTATTATTGTTATTTTTATTATTTAACATTAATTACATTACAAGGATAGTTTCATCCGGAATGGTATATTATTTATTTAATAATATTTCTCTTATGCACTCTATTTTTTATTTCATGCTTCAATTTTTCCCCTTTTTTCAAAATTTCAATCAACGTCATGTGAAGCGTGACTGTTGGTGTCAGCCTAGGACCCTAGCCTAGGAAGGCCTATGGTAGGTAGGACTTAACTCAGCCTGCTTTAGGCCTGTAGTTTATCTAATTCTTTCTGTCAGCCTTTGGTGTACCTATCTACACTTTATAAAGGAGGGGTACTAGCTATTGTTGTTGTAGATATTATACTAACATTTAATAACATACAATAAGTTCACAGTTAGTTACACACGTACATCCCATAAATCCGTAAGATTTCATAGGCCTACCGTAGGTAAACATAGAAAAAGTAAAACTCGAGCGTCACGACATTGCGAAGTGTCTGCTCTTTCTTGTTCCTCGTGTCGAACTCGAGTCGAGTCAATCCGAGATGGCACGAATAAAGTTTCATGCAAATGTTTCGTACGGAAAAAAAAATCGCCAGCGGTCTGCATTCGATTTGACTCACTCTTTTACAAGTCTCTAATTCTCATCAAAAAAGTTTCTCAACATAAACTGACGCTGGTGGCGCTTTCCGAAATGCGCTAATGTACTACGAAAAATCCATAAATTAGAGACTTGTGGCAAGTCTAGCGCTGCCCCTGTGTATCGATATCGACAGCCGATAAGATTCCAGAGACTGCGATGCGACGGTGCACCGTGCGATGGATCGTATTTCAACGACAATCTGCATACGCACCCATTGCAAACCGTAGGCCATACGGGCCTGGGTTTTAAGGAACTAATTAATGAACATGGCACTGTTTTTTAAAGCTCGATTCACCTGTTTTATTTGTTTCTTCTTAATTTTGTTTCTTCCTAATTTCCATGCCAGTGAGTTTTATCAGCTTTAGGATGAGGCGCAGGAGTCTGAGATGATGAACGAAAATCAACAAGTGCTGACCAGAAGCTTCGAGGACGTGTCCATATCTTTTGAAATATTCAATCACTCAATTCAAATATATATTATGTCACAGCCATCCTACAATGTTATACAAACTTAGTAATTATTTATTTTCATTAAATGTTTGTTTATTCTCATTTAATTAGGTGTTGCCGCGCTGCACGTCTCTAGAGACCCATCACAAACACCAAGAGAGGTCACAGCTAGCATACTTAGCGAAGCATCAAGAGATCAAATTTTTGACCCCATGGGATCCCCAAATCTTCTTCTATACACTCGGGATCGCTAAAAATGTAAGTAGAATTTTTATTATTCTTATTATTATCAATAATCTAAACAATTTTTGTCAACTTATTATTTGTTTTCATCATAAGCTGAGAGATGAAAACATGTTATATGATTTGTTACATGATTTATTATTATTATTATTATTATTATTATTATTATTATTGTTGTTGTTGTTATTATTATTATTAGGCCTATTATAATTATTGTTACTATTATCAATTGTTTAATTTTTTTTCAGAAGGATGCGGGCATTACATTGGCCTATACCACGTACATATCAGCACTGGAAGTAGGCCTAACCTGGCCTGACAGAGAGGCATCATAGAGAGTTTATCTGCCGCTATGAATGACCAATGTACCTTTTAATGAAACACACAAATATCCCGGATTAAATAATAATGAATTACAGTATATATAAACCATAGTGAGTGCACTATGACATCTTTTTAAATATGACTAAAGAACACTTTAAATAATGGAGTCAAATTGATCAGAGAAAACTGAAATTTAATACCCTTTAATTATTATTAAAAAGCTTATAAAATAATAAGAGTTTGTGATTGAAAATTGCAATAAAACATGAAGAAAGTATCTTGGCGTATTAACAGTTCTTAGTTCTTAAATGAGAAATATCATCTGCTGACGTCGCAAAATCATTGAGTGATATTATAAAACACGGCCCACATCAAAGATTTTATAATAACAAGATATCGTTCTCCGCGATTTCTGCGTGCAAATTCTGCAATAACGCGGTGTAGGACGCCCTCTTGCAATTACAATTACTTTTGAACTTTGACATCTATTATCTCCCTGCAAATTCTTGAACAACCGCCATATTAACAACTAGGACGCCTTTTCTCAATTACAATTACTTTCTATTACTTTCTGCGTGAATTGAACGCTTATTTTTTACACGCAAACCGCTTCAGTATAAGTTTAGTTGAGTTTAGTCAGAGTTTTGTGACACTCAAAGATTATTAATCCACCCGGAGTACATTTTTCCCCATAGAATCCAGTCAGATCAAATCTGTGCATGCATGTTGATATTTTTTTTCAATTGTAATGTTTTTTTATTTAATGGTTTACATGAAGATATGACTAAAAGCAATGAGCCACTATACTTACAATATCGAGACTGCTTTTGTGGACGCGCGCCCGTTCTGGAGTTTGGTTTATTATGTTTATTATTCGGAAATCGAGGGCGCTATATCAGTTTATAAAAAGCTAGATCTATGTTTTATAGGCCTCTTAGTAATTTACGTATTCGGAATCCTTTTATTGTACGTCCAAAATCACATTGGAAATACACAACAGAAAAAAACCCCAAAAACAAAAGAACAAATTGTAAAATCGAATACAAATCAGTGCTAACATATACTTCTCTATTTTATAGAAAAACACACTGCTGAATAACGATAGTGATAATGATAATGTTATTTTTCGATGTGTTTGCGTCAGGAAAATATCATAGGCCTAGGCCTAACTGTGGTGTTTTGTGCCCTACCTGACGTGTTATTGTACTAACACTCAGTACGTTTCTAAATACTTGCGAAAAAAAATTGCAAGTTATTCTGGTGGGAAACGAACCCACTGACTCCAGATAACTCCCGGTGTCACCAGTACTAGGCCACCGAGCTTGCGCTTATATTAGTAACTAGTGTTGAATCCGATCCTCGAGTAGCAGCGGATCAGGTATGGTAAAAAAACATCACTCGTATGATATTTTCTGACGCAGACACATCGAAAGAATAGGCTCCAAGCGGTAGCGTGTATCTACTGCTTTTTTACATGTGTGTAGTTTTAAGTGACTTTTAAAGTGACCTTTAATGAACTTTCAAGGACAGGTCTTAATATGTAGCATTGTGTTTGGTAATTCAATTCGTTGATAACTTTAATGTAGGACAGGTCTTAGTATGGCATCATATTTCGCAGACTTGCTTCTTTTTTTTTTTTAGCTCAGGGCTCATCCCATCATTCTTCTATAATGATGATGATCATAATAATGATGATGTGATAAAATATACAATGAGTAATAGTACTTTATTTAGTCTCACCTTTGTGTTTTAGCATAAGTAAAGAAACAAGAAAACAAGAGACATTACTCAATGGTTACAGTAGTCTTATATAACGTTTTCTACGTCATGTAGCGGTGGATCTATTCACCTTCACGGTGAATTCGACGCTAGTCCCTAAGTGCAAGTTCAGTGGTCTAATGGATGACACCAGGCTAGTTATCTGGAGGTCGTGGGTTCGATTCCCACGCGAATCATTTGCGATTTGTTCGCAAGTATTTTGGAACATATTGAGTATTTACGATAACTCGTCAGGTAGGCAAAAACGTCAATCACGATGTTATAGATAATGACAATGATGATGGGGATGATAATTATACAAATAATGATGATAATGATCATAATAATGATGATGTGATAAAATATACAATGAGTAATAGTACTTTATATAGTCTCACCTTTGTGTTTTAGCATAAGTAAAGAAACAAGAGACATTACTCAATGGTTACAGTAGTCTTATATAACGTTTTCTACGTCATGTAGCGGTGGATCTATTCACCTTCACGGTGAATAAGGGTGATTAAGAAGGAAAACATTGAAGTGATGGGCAATTACTGTAATACATCCACTATGAAAGAAATTTCAGGTCTAAAGCTTTACAGTTAAAATACAAATAGACAGAAAATTTAGAAGATTTAGTATCTGAACAAGTTCTCGTAATTTCGAAAGCTCCGATAAGGGCAGTATAATACTCCACCTTTCAAAACAGATTTCGCCCTTCCTGGGTGTGACATTAAACTCCATTTAATGGACATCTAGCTGAGAGTATGTCTTGTGACTGCTGACAGATGAGGCGAGAGTGCATAATTTTTTTTAGGATGTGATCTTGTTTTACATGCCTATTTTTCGTGATTATGACTATTTTGAATAACGAATGTTTTGAGCAGTGGTGGATTCAAGGCCTCCTCCCCCTAATTTTATTTAATGGAAACAAAGAAAAATATAGGGTCCCTATTAAAATTTAAGTCTGAGAGTGTAATTTCAGGCCATCTAGAGGTTTCATTATTTCAGCCCCAACCGTGGTGGGGCTGAGGTGGGTGGTTCCTCAATCTGTAAAAGTCCCTCCCTGGGTCACCTCTCTTTTGAATTCCCGGATCCACCACTGTTGCGTTTTATATACGGTAATTATTGTTAGGCTTACTAGTATTATTTATGATGCGTTTATTGCAATTTTCACTTTATCTCAAAACAGTCCTAAAATCATTCAGAGCGCGCTAATTTGCAGGGGCCTTCGCCCTGGACCACCCCCGGGTCTTACGTCCTCGCATAACCCCCCCCCCTTTCAAAATCCTGGCTACGTCCCTGATAGGCAGTAGATCTAAAAAGGTCTATATATTATAATCAATAAGCCGAGTTTTTCTAGAACTCCTCATCGGAGCTAAAAATCTATGCGAATAACGAGCATGTGTAGCGTCTAAAAAATAAAATCAATGAGAATAACATAGTATAAGGTCTGTTCGTCTTACTGTGCATTAGAACTATATTCAATTCAATTTGATATAAATTTATTGCAAAACAAATAGAAGTTTTAAAATGTATAATTCAGATAAAATGACATAAAAAACGTCAATAGTAAAAACAGTAAAATCTTTAAAATACGATTCTACGATACTAAAGATGAATATGACAGAACTACATAAACACAATAAAGAGCAAAAGATACCACGTAAAAGATAAAACCCAGCTTGATGTACGCTACACATTCAAACAACTAAAACACATCTTTTTAATTTTATATTTTTACATTTAACGTGTCCACTTGCATGAAGAAATGTAATAGACGTGCTTTGGCCCTTTTCAGATCGGGTTGTGCACCCATTGCCATAGAAACCGGGCGTTATAACAATACTCCAGTTAATGAGAGGAAATGTAATCTGTGTAATCTGGATTATAT
>NW_022705543.1:2572802-2580160 GCF_011630105.1 Anneissia japonica
ATAATAATAATACTATAATAATAATAATGATAATAATAATAATAATAATAATAATAATAATCCTATAATAATAATGACGGCGATATTGATGATCTTATTCAATTATTAAAGTCTTAAAGTTGGTTCTAAATGAAGAAATTGTTTAGTTTAATTTCACGTACTTTTAGCGTACCGAAATTTGGCTATATTTTTGAGGGGTGACCTGCATAAGGAAAATGGCATAAATCGGTTTAGTTTAAGGAGCCAGCGAAGGAGTCATCTCTCACCACCATCACAATCAATTTGCGTAATAAACTTTAATTAGTAATAACAATCTGGTAATTATAAACAGTTACCTTCAATCGTTGATATTCTATTGTTAGCACAAGGCACACAGTCAAAACAACACGTCGGTTTGTCATTGTTGAGTCTTTTCCGAGTACCTGGTTGACATGGCTGGCTACAAAACGACTTTGGAACCTAGAAACATGAGCAGACAATAATAATCTTTCTTAATTTATAAAACAAGATAGAAATAAACCTATACAAAATACTGCGATGCATATATCCATTACTTATGTGATACTTTGAGCGCTTACCGACACGTTATTATTAGTGTTGTTGGTTGCGATATTTATTTCTGTTTGATTACAAATAAATGAATTCACTTATCATGGTCATGTTTATTGAATTAAACCTGTCTCTTATACTACCAATGTGTTTCTCTTGTTCATCTGTGGTGGAGCATATACGTTTGATCCTAAGTGCCTGACTGTAAGCTATAGAATTTTTTAGACTCTTAGGATGAGCGCTATTGTAGTTTAAATAGGTGTGATTTTCGGTGGGTTTAATGTATAGTGAGGTGGTTATTTGGCGGTCTTCGATGCCGAATCGAGGGCTTCGGCGCGAGTTTCTACTGCAGAATGGAGTCTCATTCGGAAGCAGGGAGAGATAAATAAAAGTTGAATAAAAGAATATGTAGCATAAAATAAATACTTGTAACCCAAGGCGGGCCCCTTGCAGATGCTAGATGTTGACGTTACATACACACTACTGAATGAAATTACTAATATTATTGCAGCTTCGTATAATATATAATAAACTATATACTTCTCATCAAAATATTCCTAACTACGGTATTTCATTATTTCCGAATCCAACAGCGAGTGATTCGCAACTTCTGTGGTAAGAAAAACTCTTATTTATAAAGTTAGTTTTAATATGAGGCTTAGCTAGTATATGGTGTTTCTAGGATTTGAACCAAAAACCCTGAGATTAAAAGTAGGCACTGCGCCTTAAGACCATGTTAAAACCACTTAATATTTGCTTAAGAAAAAGTATAATCCAAAAGTAAAGAAGTGCAAGAGTTCTGACTGCCTTAATTTTGTATGCACGCAATGAAACGTTAAGAAAGTGCTACCACTTTGAAGGACGCCATCTAGTTTGTGATAATAATTTTTTAGATAGGAATTGTGTTCCAAATCTAACGTTCGTTCGTTCCTAGACCCCATGATCTAGGAAATTTACTTGTATTTTAGGCATTTGGCCCATTTACATAACAAAATGACATTTAGAGAACGGAAGAAAGTAAATCATATCTTATATAAAAGCCAAATAAAGATATTTGATATTTTTGTCATTACAGTATATAAACTATTACAATCATTTGATAACATTAATCGATAGAATTAAACCATAATTTTTACATAAAAAAAGATGGAATTAAGTTTTTTTTAATGTCATTATAATGCAGTGGCGTATCTAGAAGGTGCGCAGGGGGCACACGCCTCTCAAAATATTACTCCCCCCCCCCAGTAGCCCCCAAAAATCACAGTCAAGTACGGTAGTTAAAAATCACCTACAATCACCTTATTTTGCGAATTACCGCCCAAGCTCAACTGGTCATCAAGCCACCCCTCCCCCTACTTTACCTTCGCGCCCCAATCAGCACCCCCACTTCAAGACTTCTAAATACGTCTCTGTTATAATGTAAACATACTAAAGTGAAATGAAATTCTTTTTTTATGCAATTTACATATTTCTATTGCAGTTTTTTGCTAACTTTATTCAATCTGCCTTTCTCTATTTCTAAGTTTAAAATACCAATTCGAATTTTTGATAAAATACTTCTATAAAATATGTCTATAAATAATAAATAATTTTATTATTAAACTTTAATCTCGAATACAGTATGTTTTGACATTTTCATTGTAATGTTGTCTTTCTATATCACTGTCTCGGTTTTAGTTCAGGACTAAAAGAAGCAAAATCAACACCTGCTGCGAAAACCAGACATAACCAAAATTAACCAACTGAACATAGAATTTGCTTAACATAAGCATAATTAATATATATAATCAACATAATTCATTTCGTCGGAACTTCTGCATTTCTATGCCCTTTGGTATAAGTTTGGTTTGGTAATATAATAATCTTCATTATGCGTAACGGAATGTATAAATACACAAAGTTAACATATTAAATTAAAGATTCGTGTTGAAATCGTGAGGTGAACAGTCTTGGATGCCAGATTCCCGTTTTGCACTAGAAAGCGTAGCACAGGAATCAGTGAAGCTTTTGCTTATTCTTTGTGATGTGTTGGTATGATCATTCTTCGAAGCTACGAACAAGAAATAACACTTAGGCAGAAAAAGCATGATGAGAATAAGTGTGTTTAGAATTAAGATGAACATTACTGTGATTATTGGCTCTAATTCACCAACAGTAAATAGATGAATTGGTATTGATACTAAGAATATAATAATCCAGAAGGTCATCACGACCGAAATGAACCGAGCCTCGTGATAATTGTGTGGCGTTTTTCGCGCACGAAATGCCAATACGAAGCAGACGATAATTAGGATCAAGTTGAACGATTCATTATATATGTATGTTCTGATGGTCGCCTTGCACTCTATTATTGTTTCGGTCATTGACGACACGTTGTCCAGGTGGATCTCGACAGGGAAAGTGATAAAAGCGGCAACCACTAACGATACCTGAAGGCCGGTTATCAAAGAAACAAGTAGGAAGCGAAATTTCTTTAATCTGATTTTTGAATTTGCCATGGATTTGGCCTTTTTACCTCGGTTGAATATTTTGATCACCATATATATCTTGATTAAAAACACAGCTAGAATAAAAGAAGCTAAAATGCTGGGAACAGCGATACGTAGTTGGCAAATTATATCTGTCGGGGGTGTTATGAACAAAATTGGAGAGATAAACCCAGTTAATATTCCCATTTGTAGCATCAGACTCAGGTCTCGCGACGACGATTTTACTATTTCACATTCTTTTTTGAAGTAAAAAATAAGGATAGTGGCAAACGTGAGAGCACAGCCAACACCGGACCAGGCTAAAAACGCAATCACAACAGTATCTGTCCATGCCAGTACGGCAGTTTCTTTCATCAAGCATTCGGTGTTGTTATCATTGGAGTAATGGTCTTCTGGACACTGAGTACATTCGTTTTGATCTAAGAAAGAAAAGAGAGATTGACCATTAAAAACGTTCCTTTGCAAGGCACCCCAATTTCCTTTATCATTAATAGTTTGTCCAAAAATGTGTGTTGCTCGACCGGCCAAAAAAAAATATATAGAACCTCCTTTTGTTTTCAGCAAAACTATATTTATTTGCAAAAGAATATACATAATTAATAATAATAATAATAATAATAATAATAATAATAATACTATAATAATAATAATGATAATAATAATAATAATAATAATAATAATAATACTATAATAATAATGACGGCGATATTGATGATCTTATTCAATTATTAAAGTCTTAAAGTTGGTTCTAAATGAAGAAATTGTTTAGTTTAATTTCACGCACTTTTAGCGTAACGAAATTTGGCTATACTATTATTTTTGAGGGGTGACCTGCAAAAGGAAAAATGTCATAAATCGGTTTAATTTAAGGAGCCAGCGAAGAAGTCATCTCTCACTACCATCACAATCAATTTGCGTAATAAACTTTAATTAATAACAACAATCTGGTAATTATAAACAATTACCTTCAATCGTTGATATTCTATTGTTAGCACAAGGCACACAGTCAAAACAACACGTCGGTTTGTCATTGTTGAGTCTTTTCCGAGTACCTGGTTGACATGGCTGACTACAAAACGACTTTGGAACCTAGAAACATGAGCAGACAATAATAATCTTTCTTAATTTATAAAACAAGATAGAAAATAGACCTATACAAAAAACTGCAATGCATATATCCATTACTTATGTGATACTTTGAGCGCTTACCGACACGTTATTATTAGTGTTGTTGGTTGCGATATTTATTTCTGTTTGATTAAAAATAAATGAATTAACTTATCATGGACATGTTTATTGAATTAAACAGGATACCTAAACAATTTTTCTCCAACACTAACCTTTTCTGATCTCCCACTATCCCATAAAATAGCAGATTCGTTAATTTGCAAGTAGTCTCCAGATGTTGCCGAGGAATCGTATTCACCGACAATCTGGATGTTAACGGTGTTCTTTGTAGTACGTTTCCACCAATAAACCGTGTAGCGAGCTGGTACCTCGTAGTTTTCGTCGAACATAAATTGACGATTTTTAATATGATCTTGAAATTCAACGTTCCTGAGATATTGCATAAGTTGCCACGGTTGAATATCGTTCACATCTGGACATAACCCATCCTTCAATAGGCCGTCAGTGCAGTTGATGATATTATAAATAGCATAGGCGATAGCATATACAGCGTTGTACGTGGTAAAATCGATGTAAGTCTTGAATTCATCTGCCTTTTCGTTTAGCGAATGTGACCAACATTCTTGATTAATGCTACTTTTGTTTTTGTCAGGTCCATTCTCAAAAAGATTGCATGAGAACGTTTTTTCCCAAAATTTGTTGAACCAAGAATCGAGGTTGGTATTATTTGGAGTACGTGACAAGAAATAGTTCCAAAAATCGTCATTTCTAACCTCTTCGATAGAAGTGCCGATCGCTGCATCGATAACTTTGTAATATTTGTTTGATGCAAATATCCTCGAAATAATCCATACATCGGTTCCAATCCAAACTCTCGCTAATGAAAAATAATAAAAATACAAATGATACGAATAAATCAAAAAGACCTATCAAACAATAACACATTCATTAATAATTTTAATAGTTGATCAATTGGATCCGTTGGTGGGCGGATTCAAGGGATGGGTGAGCCGCCCCCTTCCCCCAATTTTTCAAAATAAAAAAATGGAGATAAAAAGAAAACTATATTACAAATTTCCTGCCATCTAGATGTGCTATAATCATAATTTTTTTAAAACTCAACACCAACTATGGTGGGGAGAATGTGGTACAGACCTTCTACATTGGAAAGTCCCTCCCGTGCCCCATCTCAAGTTCTGAGGCGCGATAGATAGGCCAGTAATCGATACAGTGTTGTAGATTAAAATGTAATCCAATTCAGCAACTAGTCAAATTAAAAACGAACTGTGGCTCTATTTGATACCGTGATGGTGCCAATAAGAGCCTAAAGTAAACATTATAACAATTGATTCAGTGACAAATCACAAAGAAAAGGCAATTATGGCGAAATTGTATATATATGTTGTGAATTAAATTAGAACCATGCATATTATTATTTACTCGCCAAACAACAGACGATAAATTGTTGCATAAATAATAGGGTTATTCTTCTTTTTTTTCCCGATAGACACATAACTTATGGTAGTTAACACATTGAAGCATTTTTATTAGTATTATACTGAAAGTAAAATAGGCCTACATTAAAGCTAGATTATTTTAATCCGATTCATTAGAAGGTGACAACTTATTTGATCCTCTTAAATGAGAAATTTAATATTTTGAAATCAATGTTTGAGAGATATCCAGATAGTCACTCAGGCTGTGTGTCTTAGAGGTTTTATATACAGCATTGCATATTGAACATGAGCCATGACGTCAATAGATGTATTCAAGTTCTAAACATGGGATATGCAATCCTCTGGGGGAAATACAAAGACATTTCTTCTAATTGAAATGGATCAAAATATACCTACTATTGATTTTTCTTCTGTCACATTCTTCAAATATCTTTGCCACTTCATATCCACTATTTATAAAAGTAATTATAACTTTAACGTCAGAATGTGTCATCAGTAAATCAACCGTGTCATTTATGCCTTTTGAATCGATCACTGTTGGAAGGTACATTTCGAAAGATATGCATATACCATATAGCTTAGCCACTTCTTTGAAATGTTCAATTCCCAGGCGGCCATAGTTTTCGTCGGTTGCTAAGGCACCTACCCACGTCCAACCGAAGCTCTTAACGATGTGCACCAATGCTTCGGCTTGATTATCATCATTCGGCACAGTTCGGAAAAAAGTTGGGTAAAGATTCTTGTCAGTGAATTCAACACTCGTAGCCCAGACGGCAATAACTGGTGTGTTGGTAAGCTGAAAATAGTTAGCAACTGGGCCTATGGAAGCTGAAAACGTATCAGCTATGACGGCCACTGGTGCTTCCTCAATGCCACAGGCCCCAGACGATATGTCCGCTGCTCCTCGAAGAGCAACACTTCTTGAACGACAACCATCCGTCAACATGTAACCAAGAGTTACATTTGTCAGATCTAGAAATTTACCCGCGTTGATTTCTTCAATCGCGTATATTATTGAAAGGGAAGTAAACATGCCGTGATCGAATGGATTCGAACATTCTTCTTGGATTGGTCCCTCTGTCAGGCTATCGTCTGTTACCTTTGAAACGCGATGGATGTTAACAAGACCGCCAATATAAATGTCACCTGGTAGTATTGGACAGTTGTCAACCGATTTAGTTACGTTCTGGTACGAGCAATCAGCTTCAGACGATCGGAATAATGATATTTCCTTAAGCAGAAAGTACACATAAATGAAGCGCATCTTGAAAGTTATTGATGTCTCAGAGGCCTACATATCCTGTTGATAATGTACCTGGTTGTTTAAAATTAATAACAAAAGATAATAACGCTCTCATCCATCCTAAGTCTCGCATATTCAACGATAAACCATTACAATAAGTTAACACTATTATTCATAGCTTTTTGATAGGACGAATCACCAATCAGCCTTGTTAATTATATTGCTACGTCACGCGCCGATCTCATAATAATGCACAGTGTAAGGAAAGTACATTATATGAGCAATGTAACCAGTAACAATAGTGATTCTTTGAATTAGGTTTGAACTGTAGTATCTATATACAGACCTAGACAATGGCGGTTAAACGGTACCATAATACTAATAGACCTACATGATAATGTGCATATTGTTCACGCAATGTGACTATATCTATCTTAACGTATTGTAGGACTGTATCCCGATTGATGTAAGGCGTAACATAGCCATTAATAT
>NW_022705543.1:2580300-2615132 GCF_011630105.1 Anneissia japonica
TTTTTGTTTCAACGACTTATATATAATTTGAAGAACACACGTGGATTTACAATGATATATATATATATATATATATATATATATATATATATATATATGCAAAAAACCACTGTATTATAAGGCAACAGTATGTGTTAGCGATCAGTCTGAGAATTGTGATAGCATGGAACGTGCGTCATAGACTCACGTCCATCTACGTATATATATATATATATATATTATATATATATATATTATATATAGACATTGATAGCGTAAAAGTCATACACAGTTGGCGTATTATATATAGATCATGATCATAAATATCTAGTATTATTCTGAACTATCGATATCTATTATAGGCATGAACAGCGCGGGTTCTTAACTAAAGCAATTGTCTTGCTTACATATTATAAATACGTGTTCGCGGAAGGTGGGTCAGAGGGGACGTGAGCAAGTAGTACGTGTCAGTAGCAACGTGGTCAGCGACAGAGAGACGTGTAGAAGATGGGTTCATTTCATAGGCTCAACATGGGGGAAGGGTTTGAGAGGGGGTTCCCCTCGCAAAAGAGATTTTTTTTTTCGAGGCAACATCTGGATGGCCAGAATTGGCCTCTCTGACTGTGACAGGCAAATGTTGGCTTGGTGTGGGCCTTTTTTTAAATATAGGCCTATTTTTATGGTCTGACTGTCCGACGAGCTCTGTCCGACGGAGTGGGGCTTGACCTGTCCGCTGGTGGCCTAAGCCCCAATCTTCCCCCCCCCAGCTGGCCCCGCCACTGCTCACGCACAGAGTTCTTTCATGGGTCAGGCGGGTCAGAGTGAGCGTGCCGCACACACTAGTTTTTTTTTTGTTTTTTTTTTATAGATCTCAGGAAAGTGTACGAGAGGCTGTTCAGAGCGGACGTGTCGCATGGATCACGAATGTGTATGATAGGAAGTTGGGTTCCGGGCCAGAGTAGACGTGCAACACGTACGGTTCTTCCATGGACCAGCAACGTTTACGAGATTCGGGTCGGAGTGGAGTGCCGCACACTCACTAGAGCTCTTCCATTGATCAGGGACGTGTACGAGAGGCGGGCCAGAGTGGACGTCCCACAAGGACGGGCTCTTCAGTGGACCAGGAACGTGTAAGACAGGCGGGCCATGAGTGGACGTGTTGCACGTACAGAGCTCTTGCATGGATCAGGACGTGTGCGAGAAGCGGTTTAGTGGTGGGTGCCGCACATACAGGTTCTTTCATGGAGAAGGGACGTGTAATGCGTAAGCCGGTGCACCCTGGTTTCTGTATGGGGATCCAAACAAAAACGCTACTTATCATATTAATATTGAATATATCATAAAAACCTAACACCAAAAAAGTATCAAAACGAATAAGATCATCGATTTATAACTGTTTTACTATTTTCGAAAATATACATCTGACCAACATGAATAATGAGAATCCGAACATACTAAACAATGACCAAACAATAAAAACATTTAGAAAATCGATGGAAGGATTAACTTGCACATGCGCACAGCCATGTATTATGTACTCCACAATAAATAGACTCCAATCAATCAAGTGATGTTACCTATTCACATCTTAACTCTACATATCGTCTTGCTTTTGTTATTCAAAGACAGATTTGTATCTAATAAGAGCGATTGCGGCTCATTCAGCTTTAATATTAACGTAATAAATGTAGATGTGCAGGTCACTTCGCCAGAAGAAAAAGATGGATGAAAATAACTACTGAATAGGGTCCAAGAACAGGTACGGTACTCGAGGTCGGGGAAGACAGAAGTAGATGGTTTCAGCTTGGGAAGGCCTTTACCCTGCAGTCGACCGACACAGGGTGTTAAACTCAACTATATAGAGATGTCTATTTTTTTAAACATCCTATTGCCAATGTTTAAATTATCTTTTTCATTTCTTTGGCGATAAAAGTTGAATATGAAAACGGCTGAAATGATGATGATAATTATAATATGGTGCGGCCGGAATATGTAACTATTACTAATTAGGTCTGTACAAAGTTCAACGTACAGAAAGTTAGTTTATTAATAATAATAATAATAATAATAAATAAAACACAGTAATAATAATAATAATAATAATAATAATAATAATAATAATAATAATAATAATAATAATAATAATAATAATAATAATAATGTACATATAATACTTATATAGTGCATATTGCGCAGTGCCTCTAAAAGTCACTAAAATTGGATCATTTCTTCATTTCACCATGACAAAATATTCTGCAAAGTGTTATTTTTATTTATCTATAACTGGGACGTAAGCAATTTAAGTGATCCTCAAATTTACACCTTAACCTGGATCGTCCCCTACACATAATGATATCGTCTTTGTAACTTGGTTTAAACGTTCCCGAAAGTTTCATTCGGATCAGTTGACCCGTTTTTGAAATATCTGGTCTTTGACGTTTTCATTTAAATGGTCCTCATGTTCACACCCTACGCTGGATCATCACAAAAATTTAGTCATTTCTTTACTGGATATTTACAAACTATTATAGAAAGTTTCATTTCCACCCTTTGAAAGCTTTTTACAGATATTTAAGTCTGGGATCTCAAAAATTTAAATGACCCTCCAATTTACACCCTTGACTAATTCGTCGCCAACACATCTTCCTTGTAACTTGGTTAAACTATTTCCGAGTGTTTCATTCAGATCAGTTAATCCGTTTTCGAAATATGTGGTCTTGGACGTTTTCCTTTCAATGATCCTCAGATCTACACCCTACACTGGATCGTCACAAAAATGTAATCATTTCTTTACTCGACCTTGACAAACTGTTATACAAGGTTTAAATTATACCCATTGATTTTTTAAAGAGATATTTTGGTCTGGGTCCTCAAAAATTGAAATGATCTTCCAATTTACGCACTTTACTGTGATTCGTCGCCAGCACATAATAATTTCTTCTTTGTAACTCGGTTTAGTATTTCCGAATGTTTCATTCAGAGCAGTTGATCCGTTTTCGAAATATGTGGTCTGGGACGTTTTCCTTTCAATGGTCCTCAGATCTACAATAATATTGTACCAAGTGATTGAATCAATAGTTACGTAATAGTACTGTTATGAAAAACATATGAATAAGGATAGCGATAGACTTGACTCAATATTGACGTGATAGACTGCACAAGTCAAATGTGACACGAACTGGTTGCACACAATATTGATTAGTGTAGTCTAAATCCATACAGAATTCTCCCCAAACTCAATAATGTATAATTGATAGAATATTAACTACGTTTTCGGATGCCTTGCGCTCTAGTAAATTAGTAAGTCATTGTTGTTGCTTAAAAAGAAATTTGTTTCAAATTAAAGCAGCAGTTTTTGTTAATCTAAATTATATGAAGACTGACTCTTATATTATTGGATGGTCCGTTATTAATCTGACATTTCGCCAAGTTGATTAGTTGAGTGCCTCAAGGCTTGATTAATAAACTAAAAAAAATCGAATATATAGATGACGTTAATATGCTATATTTAAATATTTATGTTGAGCACGGTCTTTATAGAAACTTCATTTACATTATTATTAGAAAAGTTTCATAATCACTAGCTATTATTAGGCAATGTTCAGAATTTATTACATATTTTAACAGTTACCAAGCTAGGTAATTACTATGAAAGTGCATAGGGGTCTTTACATTATGCGCTCTTAAATTGACAATTATTAAAAGGATAGATGTCAGGGGCGGCGTCGGGGATGGCTGCCGCCCCACCCCGTCTGAAAGAAAATACGAAAAACACAATTCGTCGAAGGGGGGGGGGGACATTATATGTATTTTCAACATGTAGTAAAATAAATTAAGGCCTTTGAAACCCAAAAATTGTCAACAATTTCGGGGGCTTCGACCAGTGGACCACTTTTGAAATATTTTGAGCGATGCCCGACCATCCCTACTTTGGTCTTGTCGGGAACATCTCCCTCCCCCGTCGGGGACCTCGAAGCCCCGTCTGGAAAATCAAGGCGCCACCTCTGAGAGATGTTCAGATTCGAACAAAGAGTAAAATTGAAACTGCCTTTGCACTAAATAATTCGGTCAATCTATGCCTTCAATACTAGCCAACTCTTCACATGCACACGTCCCATGGATCCTTCCCGAACTCACTCCATCTTTCTACCCTTCCCAAACGCATTCCACGACCCTTCTCGAACGCGTTCCATCTTTATAGGCCTTCCCTTTCCCGAATGCGTGCCATCTTTCGACCCTCCCGAACGCGTTCCATCTTCCTGCCCTTCCATAACGCGCGCTCCATCTTTCTACTATTGGCGTTCCAATTTTAGATCCTTCCCAAATCGGGTTCCATCAATCCGTCTTTACTTTTTCCGAATGATCACCCTCTTTTCTTTTTATTGAAATTCACTAAATGACATAACAAATATTGTACAGTATAGTAAATGCTATTAAAATATAATCAATTTTACTAATTCGTATATTCATTCTATGAAAGATGAAATGTTCCATTTAACTCGGATGGGCCTCGTTCCACTTCTTGAGAAATATGCTATCACACTGCACTCATAAATATTCACTATTTATAGGCCTACTATTTAGTACACTAGGCTTTTCAAGCCAGTGGCGGGTCCTGGAATTTGAAATAGAGGAGGCCCAAAAGGAGAGACTTCCACAGATGGAGGGTCTATACCATATCATCCAGTGCACTAGGACTAAACGATTCCTCTACTATAATTATGGAGGCATGTATGCTATAATAGGCTAGGCCTACAGAACTCCTCCCACATAATATACTAGGGCTATCAATCCTACTACGATTAGGCCTACTTTTGAGATTACCTCAATACCGTATGATTCTAAAGACGAAACAACTGCACTGGTTGAAGGCCTCTACTATTACGCACAGGTCTGAAATATGTTGTGGCCGCTCACACTATCGATAGTGACAGTTAACTATTCCAGAACGGCTTACAAACGATAATTATTGTAAAATTTCCCCAGTTCTTTTAGTTAAAGTTAACTCGAGCGGAACTTTTATGTCAACGGAACAATAGTAATAGTAATAAAAATGGTAACAGTTCAACTAAAAATCGTAGAAAACAACATACAGACAAAACCCACATTCCAATGAGACAGAGCTCAAGACATGGATTGATTTATTTTGGCATTTATTCTTTAAGCATAGTCACGGCCAAATGGATACATTTAATGCAAACAGAAGTATGAAATACCAAAACCAACAGGTGACAGAAACGTATGATTTATTTTCAATAAATAAAATGACAGACCTATGGATAGTCCTACTGTATGTAGAGAGAGACCCGGCATACAATTCCACTTACAGTACTCCTGTATAGTTTACAATATCCCTCATAATGTATATACTTTATTTGAAAAACATGACTAAAATATTCGCAATTATAATGTGAAATTGCAGAAATGAACTACAGTACCGGTACCATATTATTTAACATTCAGCTTAGTTATTCAAAGCCTTTTTACACTTACTAGGCGTCCGTTTCAAATATTCATGAGCTAATCCATTATATGTATGTTACATAAATTATCCACCCAGACTACAATGAACATACCAAAATGAAAAAAAAAAAGGTTTAAATTACATTTTATAAAAAAATATGCGAATTTCGTGCAATAGATATAGGATGAAAAATTGATAATTGCAAATTTTTAATATAGTTTCTACTACAGTTATTGAAGTGAGCCTACAATACACATCGCATATCTGTAATTTTCTGTGCTCCAACGCTACGTAATTACTGTAGAGTAACAGCATCACTTGTGATTAGGGAACCGCTGTGCATTGCTCGGTCTTCAAGCTCGAAATTGTAATAATCTTATGGTCGTAATTAATCATACTGCATATTTTAAAATATAAATGACAACTACATGATATCTTCCAACCTCTTATGTAAATTTGCAGAATCATCATTATTCTTGTTATAATAATTATTATTATTATTCTTAAAAAAAAAAAAAGGCCTGTACTATATTTATATTCACAACAAACTACTGTAAAATTTCAGAAGCCAAACTAAAAAAGAAGCCCTTTAGTTTGCTAAAGTTATCTCAAAAAGAGGCACATCTTGAAAAGAAACCCATGGGCTTTTAATCAAGATAATACAAGGTTCTTTCGACATAGTACTCACATTCACCCTAATGTTTTCTTTGATTATTATGATAGCGTGTCAGTATCGATATTATTTCTTTGTACTAGCATGGTAAAAAAAAACAAAAAACAGAATTTCGAATTCCATAGTTGAAAAATGTGGTATAATAGCAATTCCATAATTTAACAGCATTAATTTTGAAAAGAAGCCCTCTTCTTTAGTTTGCAACAGTAATCTAAATAAAATCCCATTTCAAAAAGAGGTCTATCTCGAAAAGAAGCACAAAACTTCTCTTTGAGGTTTAGTGTTTTGTTTCGATAATCAACTTTACAGTTATTAATCCTGATGTTTGAGTGGAGTTTGGAACACAAGAAAAACAATCAATGGCTACGTTTGAATCTCCCTGCATCTCATAAAAAATAATAAAATATTTACCATGATATTATTAAAGTCTTTGCTTCTATAAATAAATAATCAGCTCAAAGTACAATAACTTCAATTGCACTATTACAGAGGCAGTTGCAAAAGTGACGCTTGCTCACTGGCATCAGCAAAAGAAAATCACTAAGCAAGCATGACATTACTTATGAGATTAACATGGCCATGGCCGCATGGGGCCCGCAGGGCCGCAATTTGTCCACCTGCGCTAAGTATCATACTTGGATGAAGTCACATGATAGATAATCCTACAGATTATCTGACTTGCAGTTACATGATAGCTAATCCTTCTGATTATCGCACTTGCATCAAATCATATGCTAGCTAATCCTACAAAGTATCGTGCTTGCATTAAGTCCCATGATAGCTAATTTGTTGATTACCTCCCTTAAATAAAAAATCAAGTCACATGATAGCTAGTCCTACAGCAGACTATCTCACTTGCAGATTAGCTAATCCTGCAGATTATCTCACTTGGATCAGTTCACATGATAGGTAATCCTTCTGATTGTATCACACGCATCAAGTCACATGATAGCAAATCCTGCAGATTACTCAATTGCATTAAGTCCCATGATAGCCAATTTGTTGATTACCTCCCTTAAATAAAAAATCAAGTCACATGATAGCTAGTCCTACAGCAGACTATCTCACTTGCAGATTAGCTAATCCTGCAGATTATCTCACTTGGATCAGGTCACATGATAGGTAATCCTTCTGATTGTATCACACGCATCAAGTCACATGATAGCAAATCCTGCAGATTACTCAATTCCATTAAGTCCCGTAATAGCTAATCCCATTTATTATCGCACTTGCATCAAGTCACATGATAGCCAAGCCTGTAGATTCTCTCTTTCACCAAATTACGTAGTAGCTTATTAAATAATTAGATGATCATCCAACTATAAATACAAAGGTGAATATATATTTGAACTTTTAACCCAACAGCTTATGCAGTATCCTTTCACTTGGACGTCGTCACCTGTTCACCAGTTAAGAAATAGTAGCACTGATTGCACACAAGTTCTTTTGCACTTTGAGCTGCTGGAGCTGAAACAAGAACATCAAATCTAATTAATTGTAGTAAATATTATTGTATGCTACTTTTTGCTTAGTGGTGTGGTGTGTATTTTTTTAACTTGCACTCAATTTGGTTGTCACCATTGTCTAGCTAGAAGTTACAACAACCGTACTACTATTAATACTACTCCTAGTTTAGAAAAAAGTATTTACCTTCATATTTATAAACTTTAGAATCCTGTTCAAAATCTTAGGTGTGTTCAACTATATTACATTTTAACATTTTAATGTTTTAGAGCGAAATTTACATACTTTTACATAGATTGAATAGTATAGTTTTATTGTATGGTCATTTCCTATGTCTTAGTTGCAAGTAAGACAATTTTAAAATTTGTGTTTGACATTTGAGTTTGACAATCAAGAATATATACAAAAATAGAAGTTTAAATAGCAGCCACAATATTTTTGATGTGGTTCAGAATAAAATGACAACCACGGCAGAGAAAATGCTTACATGTTGCTCCAAAAATTGAGCGGGGAATCTTCTTAAAACAGCATTTTGGACAGAACTGGTTACCACAATAGCGACAGTACCTCTGAAATGAGATGATTATAATGAGCAATTAATCGGTCAATCGGTAAATCAGCTCACTGAAAAGCTAATATTAAACGTCAATTAAACTAAACTGTAATAGATGTTAGTAACTATATCTCAGTGTAATAACTAAGCTACTGTATGCCTAATTTATTAAAAAGCAATACAACAACCATCTTTAATCAGTGAGACAGATAAATAACAATCAAAATTAATTGTACTTGTCATTAGACTAACTTTTTATTCTTTCATTCATTCACTAATTTATTTATTCACTCATTTGTTTATATTGTTAGTTCATTTACTTATTCACTTATTATTATTAAACTAACAACCTGACAAAACTGCCTACCCAACAAACTGACTTAGTTTAATTGCTTAATTAACAACTTGAATTAACTAACTACTTGACATAACTGACTAGTATACTTGACGTAACTGACTTAGTTTAATTGCTTAATTAACAACTTGAATTAACTAACTACTTGACATAACTGACTAGTATTTGATAAAACTAATTAATCAACAATTTAATGATTTAAGTTAATTGCTTTACTAACAACTTGATTTAACTGCTTAATAGCCAATCTGACTTAAGCTTTGCCAACAACCTGACTTACCCTCCTCCTTAATACCGATGTGAATACTGTACTGCACAAGATACAACTAAGTGGTTCTACTTTCTTCTTCTTTTCTTTTTCATCAATGTCCGTTCTTTCCAGATGTTCTTCTTTAGTTTCATTATGCATCGATTCTGTGTCAGAGTTGCATTCTACATCAGACTGAAAAAAACCCCAAATATTTAACCAAATAATATCTAATACTTAAATTAAATTTCTATTATCTCTCCATAGTAGTATTACTAGCTACAAAAGTATGGTAATATTACCCCAAGTAGTTGAGATGTGTTCCATAGCTGTTTGATTTAACTACTGGTGTGATTATGTGCTGTAACATGCATAAAGGCTTTGGCATGATGTGATGTATAAATCTGACACAACTAATATATGTGGCAAAGACAAGCCAAACCAGTCACTTGTTGCAAATTGTGTTTCAGAGATAATAGCAAAAACATGCTAGAATGTAAAATTTTTAAAAATCTATTTGATTTCACTAAACTAAGGTTTATGTATCTATACATCATGCTGTGCTGTTATTTTTCCCAATTTCAATGTTAAAACAACACTTTTTAATGATTTTATGATAGTTTTTGCATGAGAAATGCCTGAAATCATAAACTTTGAAGGCTGATTTCTCATATATTGTTCCTTAAACAGCTGTATGCTTAAATGCTTGTAACTTCATAAGGAAATGTCGGATTTGAATGATTTTTTTACCATTTTGTAGCTCTTATTTTACTCTTTAACCCTGTATTAATAACTCAAAATCGATTTTTGCAACGAGTGACTGGTTTGGCTAGTCTTTGCCACATATATATATATATCAATATTACTTACGTCTACTGGACTATGTTCTTCTTGTACAGAATCACCTCTTGAAAGCTATGAAAGTAACATAATGATTGTATTAATGATAATTCTTATGATAAAAATATAAATGTATACAAGATACTGTAAAAGATACTTAAAAAGTTTATTGTCAAAACAAAAAAAAAAAGCAAAAAAAATGTCAGATAAGCTGTCTTCGGGCATTCAGCACTATATTAAAATATTATTAGAATATTTATACAATACAATACAATACAATCTTTATTTATCCCATAGGGGCAATTCAATAAAAGGATCTGGATTACAAGCTAAAAAGGTTAAAAAACATTACATCATAAAATACAATAAAATGCATTAAAAGAATCAATAGAATCCTCAACAATCTAACAATTTAACTTGTTTCCTTGAGTACGGAGGAATTACACAATGAAGATAAATAAATGTATATAAAAATAATGTCCAAAACCATTGCACATACAATATTAAAATAAAGAATATACAAGCAGAAGAATTAGAAATAAAAGTTTTTTAAACTCCACCCGTGTTTCTCTGTCTCTTTATATTGTACCTCTATTGTCTCAGTCAGCAACAGCAAAGGAATTGAGCCCGGATCATAAGACCCAAACATATCTTCACTGTTCAGTGCAACCACAAGTATGGCCACCACCAATTTAATTATACTGCTCTCTAAATGTAACCATATAAAAATGATCCATCTCACAATATAAAAATTCAAACATACCTTTCCCCTATTAATAAAAAAGTTGTATGTGGTAGAAGAGGCGGACATTAAACAGGAGTAGAAACCTCTGTTGATGCCAAGGATACTGGAAACTAACACCGCTCCACACCATTGGGTAGGAAAGAGAAAAAATGATAATATTGCCAGCAAGCTTGTGCCATAAATCCTATAATAAACAATACCACATAATATTAATAACTATAGAAATTAAAATTCTTTAAAATTGTCAATTAAAATATTAGATATAATAAGACAAGCATAAAACATTTATTTTCCACTGATTACAGAACCTAACTGTAGAATCACTTGCGTTGATCACTGGCAAATTTGAGAGTATATGCAAATAAAATAAGAACAATTATTTTCTTGTTCTAAATTCAAATAAAGTAATACCATACTTCAATATAAAAAAGCATGCAATCCATATGTTGTATGTTACTGTTTAAGTTTTTGAAACTTAACATAGTTTTTACGCAAATCAATATTATATAATTATAAAATTTATATAATTATGATTAGTTAGTTAATACTTACAAACTTGACAGATATACATTATACCAGATAAACACACAATACAAATCATCTGTTGCCTTATTCAACCACAAAAATAAGTCTTGTGCATCCAGAAACAACCGGCGACTTTCTATTAAAGTTTGCTTCTTTTCTTCCTCTGTTAAAACTACTGGTTTAGCATCATATGGAGAATATCTTGAATAATAAGAATTATTAATTTATTTATTTATTCAACTTTCTTTTATGAGGGTAGCTCTTACAGCGAGGCTGACTAAAAGAGGTCCTCATAACAAATACAAAACATATACAGTAATACGAGTTAAATACATAAAAGCACAATAGATTTTTAAAACAATTTTAAAACAATTGCAAAAACAATATATAAAAGTTTTACTAAAAAATCTATAAAAATTTTTTAGAATTTCAATTTCAATAAATTTTGAAAAATTTTAGATTTGAGCATTTTTTTTTGTGTTTATTTTTAAAAGAGTAAAATGTATTGGTGTTCCGCATATCATTAGGAAGTGAATAAAGATAGGAGGGACATTTAGAGCTAAAACTACTTTTAAACATTTCAGTTCTCAGTTTGGGCCAACAGTACATGCTCTAGTAGACATGCTCCTGGTTTGGACTTTGGTGAAAATTTTTTTTTGCAGAGGCAGTCTGGACTGACCCCAGCACCAGATTTGCTAGATATGCTAGGCAGCCAAGCTGTAGATTGATTGTTTGATTGACGTGAACATTGAATGTTGTGAAAAGGGTGGCTTAATAAAAAATATCATACACAAATTACACAATTATTTTGAGGTCATTATAACTGTTTGATAATTAAAGCCCAGTTTTTGGTGCTAACTTACTAGTACTGGTACTTGTAGCTGTCTGATTTCAGACATTCGGCAGCCATTGACATTATGCTGGCGTTAAAAGACTGCACCATGTTATAACACAGATATATTCTATGAAGCTGAAGTAGGCTCGCCAAAAATACCAATGGTATAAAAATATAGAATACATAGTCTTGATGTTTTGCTAACTAATCGATTAACAGTTGTCAACTGAAATACTGTAGCGCATTATAAAACATAACAAATTGGTGGAATGCTTTGAAAGACCAAGAGTGTGCAAGTGTCTTTCCTAAGCATGCAGGTGCTTTTTCTGAAAATTTGTTCCGAAATTTGTGTGGTGAGCCTAGGTGGGCGTAATCTCCCAGAAAGGGACTTTAGAACCCTTATCAGGGGCTTTAGAACCCCTATTGGAGAATTTCTGGCTTGGTCACTAATGAGTTCTGAAATACTTTACCCTGTGTCCACAAGATCAGTGTTGTTACTCTTTCTTTTTCTGTTGAGATGCTCTGTGGTCTTGATTTGTGATAAACGGACGAGTCCACCGATGGCAGCTATAGACAGGACGGATACCACGCACCAAACAAGAACTTGTTCTGTGAAATCAGATCATCAAATTCTAAAATGAAATTACTGGTTTTCATGAGTTGAACAAATATCGCTTGATTTTTCACTCTCATAATGAAGGAGAATACGTATTAAATGACCTAAAGAGTGAATATACAATCCACAAGAGTAATGTTGAATATTTTGTTGTATCAATGACACATCAGCAACTGAGACAGGAATTAGGCAGGCCAGGTCTTATATACTGTGCTAATAAGCTGACAGGTGTTGGAAAGTATTGAGAAAAAAAAATAAAAAAAAATTAGGTAATAAGGAAAGCGTCACTAAGCTCATTCTTACGGTTTATAGAGGGCCTAATGCGATTGATACATTGTGCTTCCAACACACGAAGGCGCAATTCATCTTTAGGCGCTCTTCTGACGATGTAAACCAAGATATCGGGGTCTTTCACGGCAGGATGGTTTTCTTTTAATTTGCATTATTTAAAAAAAAACCGAAAGGTCCACTGATTAATCTCAGATAAGAAAGTATAATACATACTCCAAGTATTTCAATACTTGGAGAGTATTAAAATACACGCCATCGTGTTGGGATTCAATATTTCGACATTAATTATGTCATCATCACTGATGATGACATAATTAATGTCGAAATATTGAATCCCAACACGATGGCGTGTATTTCAATACTTAGAGTATGTATTATACTTTCTTGCATTATTTAATCTTCCACAAATTCCCAAGACAAAGTGGGTGAAGTACTATATAAAAAAAACCTGATGAAGCCATAGAAAAATTATCTTTACAGTCATGAAGACGGAGCAGAAAAACTTACTACGTGTTGCAGTCAGTGATACTGCTACAAGTATGATCCATGTTGATAGTGTTAAAAATGGAGTTTGCCATCTGAAAAAGAATTAGTATCATGATTAAATAAAATAATAAACAAGTTTAAATTTCAGTGCCGTATAAACATACACAGTATCAGTGACTTTGAATGCTTTCAGTACACTTTGTTCAAAGGTATGCATAGTGAACAAAAATATTAGTATGTACTTGTGGTACCCCATGTAGATGGTTTTGAAAATTAACGCTTTCACATACATGGTTCTGAAAATAAATGCAAGGTGTTAAGATGATAGAGACGTGTTTTGCTTTAATATTGGTGTGTATTTGTAACGTCGTGGGATGACATGAAGTATTTATAAACTATTCATTTAATTAAAAGATTATATTGAATATTTACCTGAGAATATGGAAGATAGCTTTGGTTGATAACTGGAGAAGCCACGTTGTACTTTGAATTCGTTGGTAACTGGTTACTAATGTTGCAATGTTATAATGCTCCATCTACATATAATTCATCAGAACAAATTAATGAAAAATTGGAATTGAAAGTTGAACTTGAAACATTTTATTAAAAAATAATAGTAATTATAATATAAACACACGCACTCACTAGCAGCAAAAATTAATACTAGGCCCTAGGTAGGCCTCTATTTGTAGTTGTCCTGACCCCTGGATAGCACTATCAAAAAGGACCAGCACCTGAATTGAAGCCTTAAAACATGTATGTAGATCCTAGCCCTTGGTAGGCTAATTCTATCCCAGGTCTCCAATCCAATCCCCTCTAACTAGGCAAAGAAGAAGTAGTAGGCTCAAGCCATTTTTAGCAGTCAACAGGAGACAGTGGAGGTGCCCAGCACACGGACACACTGACATAGGCCTAGCCTAGCTAGGCTGGCCTAGACACCACAAAATGATCATAAATACACTGTAATTATTCATTTTTCTGATGGTTAGATACATATGTACAAATGTTTAAAAGTGACCATGGATATACTAACATTCCTAATAAAACATGTAGTAAAAGTCTACCTGAAAAAAAATTCTTTCCCCACACAGAATCTAGGCCTAGGCCTATACCAAAACATAACACAATTATTGTTGTGCCTTTATTCGCACGGCATCGACCGTGCGAACAGTCATTGCTCTGAACATTTCGCATGAGGGCGTTAATCAAAACATTTGACATTTGATTGATGCATGCCGGTAGCGAGCGGGAGATAAAACAGGTACGTACTTTATATTTTCTTCAGTAGTTTAATATTATTAAGAAAAGAATTATTAAGGTTATAATGTTTCAATTAAAATTAGCTAGGCTTCCACAATCTACCTAGGCCTAGGTTAGGCTGGTAGTCTTGCTATAGCAGCTATACTTACTATTTAGGTACGTATATATTATAGGCCTAGCCTAGGCTAGGGCCTGTATAGTAGTAGTAGGCCGGTGTGGCCAGGCCAGGCCTCCTATTCCTAGCTAGAGCTGCAGCCATTCCTAGCTAGGGCCTAGTGGGTAGGCCTAGGCTAGGCTTTCTCTGTATTTGTAGCCTATGCTGAACCTAACTAGGCCCTAGTGTAGGGCCTCGTCCTACCTAATTAAGCTTTAATGGATGGAGGCCCGGGATTTTTGAATGATTGTTTGGCGTACGTGTGTATGCTGATTTACCCACCACCAGAACGCCATGGCATGGCATGGTGGTGGTGTAGGCCTATGTCTCCAGTAGCACAGGCCGATGGAGCATAATTAATTGGGCTGGCTCTGGCAGGTAGTTGTTATAGCGACAAGATGGCTCAAATGCCTACTCCCATAAAGTCATAGGCTATATAGGGTTATTTCCCAAAACGAACTGTTTTTGTTGTATTGTTCAGTCTCTGTTTGCTCTTCAAAACTTTGCAAAAAACTGGTAGCGATTCTTCATTGATATTTTTACTTTTTATTTTATAATTTGGTCTATTATTAGATTGGCTTTATTGTCTGCACACTGCATTGTTTTTTTGTAAAATATAAATATGGACTTGCTACCAAAATAAATTTTATTGATTGTTTGATTGGTCTAGGCCTTATACTATGTTACATTTTTTGCATATTTTACTCAGACATTTAAAATTATTAAAGTACAGTACAAATGGCAGGCTAGGCCCAGTCTGTTAAAATGAAATGTCATGATTGTTCTCATCATGCAGGTTTGCTGTAAACTTGCCAGCGCTTTAGGCTAGTTAATTATTGTTGTATTAGCCTAACTATCTTATATTGATGAATGCGTGCCATAAACACATTTCAACGCTACTGATGCGAACAGAAGCAATTTGTCGAACAGCTATTCGCTATACGAGTGTAATTTCAAGAGGAAATGGGATGAAGCTGGACTCGCCAGAGTTTCATGGAATATTCACTCCAGGATTGCAGACATTGCAGGAGATATTTAAGAAGTACAACTATGAAATCAGGATTGCGGGCGGTGCAGTCCGGGATCTGCTCAAGAGGGTAAGAAGATAATGTTAAGGTTAATGTTATATAAAATGTAATGGTAAAGGTCAAAACCTAAAGCTCTAGGCTCACAGGTTGGAGTGCCCGTCTCTCTTTCTGTGGCATTTGTGCCAGACTGTGCAAGGCTGTGGGGGGCTTTGCCACTCCTTCCAGACTGCTGTCTGTCCAGACAGCATACCATATGCCGGTACCCATTCATACTCCTGGGTGAAGAGAGACAAACATATTTGGAGAAGAAATAAAAAGAAAACTAGGTTTTAAAACATTTTGTTATTTGTTGCTAAAAGGCTTACAGGGTAGTGTTTGACATACCAAGAGGTTAAGGTTAAAAAAGAACCATGTCTGCTTTTTAATCTTTATAAAGCAACTAGACAAATGTTTTTCCCCACTTCTATCACATTCTGACTACTGAAGAGTGAGTTAAGAAATTGTTTAAAAACAATAAAATTGATTATATAACATCTGTTTCCCTCTTGCTAAATCACATTTCCATTTTCATTTTTTTTTGTTTTCAGATGATGTAATCACTTCACATTTCTTTAAGCACCTTTATTTCCCTGTTAAAATTTTCTTTACTATCATTTACATTATGTATTTTGTCATTTATAAAGAAAGTACCCAACGATATTGATTTTGCAACAACGGCAACTCCGTCGGAGATGCAGAAGATGTTCAGCACAGAAAATATCCGTATGATCAATACAAAAGGAGAAAAACATGGCACCATCACAGCCCGCATAAAGGACCAGAATTTTGAAGTGACAACTTTACGAATTGACAAAATAACCGATGGTCGACATGCAGAAGTAGAGTTCACTAAAGATTGGGTTATTGATGCGGAGCGCCGTGATCTCACCATCAACTCTATGTTTCTAGGTAGGTTTCACTCCATAACGCATGCAAGTGCACCTCCTAGTTCTGTGACCTCAGGGTTTGTGAACTATATTATAGTTTGTAATTTATTTATTGCAGAAATGATTATTTCTCAGCAATATATTCATTAAAAATAGAAAATTCATCTGATATTTATTCCTGATAAAACAGGTGTCATTTCAGATGATCTGTTTCAATGAGCTTTCTTAGTACAGTATATCTAATTTTGTTTTACTGATCTTGATACTAACCCATTTTGACACTGATTTCGGTGAGACAAAGTGATAATAAGGGGGCAGTACAGTAGTAAAAAAACATGCATACAGTCAGTATTTAATTAATTTACAGGAGATGTGTTATTTTCCAGGGGATGCTTGGTTGCGGCAGTGCCAGATGCTGTCCAGGTTTCTGGGAGACTTCCGTGACTTGTGGCAAACTTGGGACCCCGTCACCCTCCCCTCAACAGAGATCTTGTATCAAGATCATTTTATTGTATTTTTCATTCTGTGCATCGTCAGTTATATTTCAATATATAATTCCTCCATCTGAGATGTGTGCAGTGTTGTCTATGTTCTGAATGCATTTTGACATGATTCTGATCTTTATTTCAGGCCTTGATGGAACTGTCTATGACTTCTTTAATGGGAGAGAACATCTTGATAAATGTGATGTCAGGTTTGTTGGTGACCCCACTCAGCGAATACAAGAAGACTACCTACGAATTCTGAGATACTTTCGGTACTTGCATCTTTTTTTATATTTCATTTTAATTACATAAGATGTTTAAAGAAGTTGTAATCAAAAGAACAGGGATGTCATGTCATCATTCTATGTTACACACTTCTAACACACTTCTTCAGCAAAGCTGATATTAATTTAAGATCCTTGATACTTGCTAACCAACTTCATATATTTTGGTTCTTCAATTTATACAAGAAAAGTTTTCTGGGTACCTACTATAGCAATGATGGTAACACTGGTGTTGATATACTTTATTTCAAATTGTAGATTAAAAAAAAATTGAATATTATTTGACTTGAATATCATGTATCTGAGTATGCATTAAACATAAGAATGTCAAGTTGTAGTGTATAAGATTGCTTAAAATACCCACAAAACAATCATCATGCAAGTTATTAGAATAACAACTTTATGATAAAACATTAAAGACAGCAAATCTTAGTGAACATTAATGTTTAAATTAAACTACCATGCTGTCTAAAAACAATTTCATTATTAATTAAAAAAAAGTGGTCTTTTCCAGGTTTTTTGGGCGAATATCTCCAAAGCCAGATGGGCATTCTGCACATACCTTACAGGCAATTCGCGAGAATGCCGAAGGTCTCGCAAAAATCTCAGGCGAGAGAATTTGGATGGAGCTGCAGAAGATTCTTGTTGGGAACCACGCAGCGCACATCGTTAGGTGTATGTATGAGCTGGGATTGGCTGAATTCATTGGTGAGAAGTAAACTGATTATCACATATGTGGCAAAGACAAGCCAAACCAATCACTCGTCGCAAATTTTTTCAGAGAAAATAGCAAAAACATGCTAGAATGTAACATTTTTAAAAATCTATTTTATTTCACTAAACTAAGGTTTATGTATCTATACATCATGCTGTGCTGTTATTTTTCCAAATTTCAATGTTAAAACAACACTTTTTAATGATTTTATGATAGTTTCTGCATGAGAAATGCCTGAAATCATAAACTTTGAAGGCTAATTTCTCATATATTGTTCTTCAAACAGCTGTACGCTTAAATGCTTGTAACTTCAGAAGGAAATGTCGGATTTGAATGATTTTTTAACCATTTTATCTTATTTTACTCATTAACCCTGTAATAATAACTCAAAATCAATTTTTGCAACGAGTGACTGGTTTGACTTGTCTTTGCCACATATAATCTTTGAAAATTAAAATTTTTTAAAAGTACTGAATTTACCATAGCATTATAATAGTCATATAGCATGACAATGATAAGCTTCAATGCGCTATCAACCACACACACTTTCACACAAACACTAAAAGAGCAAAGGAGTGTGAGAAGAAGAGGTCAATGAAAGAAAAAGATGATTTTTGAGTAAAGCCTTGAAGTTCTCTAGTCTTGATGTGTTCATGGCAGTTCATTCCACAAAGTGGAAGAAGTGAAAGAAAATTCTTCGTCCTACCGTCGTGGTACAATCGAAAGCTCTCTATTATATTTCAAGAAGGCAGCAAAGCCAGCAATGCTGAACGGTCTCTGAAACATACAATAACATAGTGCATTTTCCTCAGTCAAAAAACATGTACGTTTTACCCCAAGAACTCTTTTAATAGATATACAGTCTGACTTGCAGCGTGAAAGTAGTTATAGCATAGAAGCGGTTTTGCTTAGTATTTGCGGTCAGAGGTTTAATCACTCGCTGTGTATTTTGCTTGTGTCTTAAGGCAAGGCAATTTACTTACGGTTATCTCTCCCCATCGAGGAGTACAAATGGTTACTCCTGGGTGGGGAGATGCGCTCTGATTACAGCTGTAACATTATGGAAATCTTCCCAGGGACCTGAGTATTTGTGGCAGGGGGTAATAATGCAAAGCGTATAGAGGCCTCTACAATATGCGCTCTATGAGTCGACCATTATTATTATTGTATTCTGACTTTTATTATTATGATAAGAATTTTTTTAGTCATAATTATTGGTAATTATTATAAAATACATTTCTTAATACAGTAATATCAATGTACTTGATTTTTCAGGCTTGCCAACAAATGGAAATTTGGATTGCTTGGGAGCAGTTTGTGAACGTAGCTGTGGACTTGAACCAAAACCCATAACCATTCTTGTGGCACTCCTACATAATGACCAGGATGTCCTCAAGATTGTAGAAAGAATGAAAACCTCAGTCGATGAAAGAAAACTTGCAATGTTTATCGTAAACAACCGGGAAGATAAAGAAAATGGAAGCATTTTGAAATCATTACAAGATATCATTGTTGCTGTGAGTGAAAAAAATATTATATTACAATATTGAATCTTGTTTGAAGGTTTGCATGGCGAAGCAATAATATATTAAATGCTTGCGGTTTACCATGTAGATAGCTCTGGAAAAAACTGTTGATTTTATTGAGAATGTCTCAACATTTTATTGAGTTGCAATATAAACATATAGACTGAAAAAGAAAATGGATATCATAGTTGCCAACTTTTCAAAAAAAAATCTGTGAGAACTCTTGTTACGTAGCATACGCGCCACAGGCTGGGGCCAGGGGGCCACTGTGAGCCTAGGGTGCGAAGCCCCCTTGAAGCTCGCGCAATCTGGGCATTTTAACTACTGATTTGCTTGATCTTGGACACTAAATTAAGTCAAATGTATGTATGTTAACTTCATAAAACCAATAAGTTATACCCATAACATAAAGTACAGTACTTTAAACTTATGTAGATTACCTGACAGGCGCTTGATGTAAAATTAAAACATTTTTTACGGACTCTGATCTTTTTTTTTGGATGGATAATTAGTTAACCTTTTATTCATGATGTACAGTCACTTTCATGTGGAAAACAGATAAACAAACCATGTGTGGTGCATTACTGGGTAATACAAGCACACAGACGGTAGCGGGTGTAAAGGGCATCGATTTTTTACAATTCCAACGTCCAGCGTAATGGGCTTGAACTAATGGGCCTAGGCTTACCCTTTGCTACACTACAGATGAATGGCACATGATTTATTTATTGCATATTACCGTTTGCAAATCTTTATTTAGTAGTTTAAAAATCTTGATCCGTGAGTAACCTTGAAATCTTTGATTTTTTGTTCATCCGTAGTAAATCTGGCAAATGATAAATTATCTTTGAGTCTCACGGTCAGTCTGTATAAGTTGGCAACTGTGGGATATTATTCTCCTAATGATGATTTAAGCAACTCAATTGAAACATCAAGACATTGCCAGAATTACTGTAGATGGTAAAATGTCCACACGACAAATTTCAAGGGGGTACCTTGTCGTTCCAATACCTCAATGCAAACTTTTTAAACATTCTTTTAAATATAAAGGTCCCAAATATTTTAACTCACTTGACGTCTCTATAAGAAACTCTAGCACATTTTCCAATTTTAAAACCAAATTGAAAAGTTATTTATTTTATAATAGTACAATTTAATCTTTTTTTCTATCTACTTTTAAACTGATTGTTTTCCCTTTGTATTTTATAGAATTTTATCATCTCAAATTTTTTTTGTAAATAATCTTTTAACTTGTTGATGTTTGTTTTTCGTAAATTTGTTCTTGTTGAGGGCCCCTTAAAATCAGCTCACGCTTAATGGGTCACCCTCTCGAAATATTGTTGAATAAATAAATAAAATAAATAAATAAATAAAAACAGCAGAACTATCCACATGGTTTACCACAAGCCTTTAATATAATACATTTGACATTTGTTAATTTGGCACTACAGAAAAGTGGTCTTTAATTGGAGGTGGTGTTTAATTGGAAAGTCTTTAAATAGAGGGAAACCTGTTAGCACTGTTTACATGAAAATTAATGTTCTGAGCCACTTTACATGATAAGAATACAAAAAATTTACTTTAAAACACTGGCTTCGATTACAACAATATTTATCTCATTTAATTTTGGAGGTATGTATTAATACAATACAAAAATATAAATTTCAAAAACTATGACAATATTATATAAAAATTTATTAAATAATTTATTTAAAATATTTAAGATTAGTTGTTAGCAAAATTGACAATGAAGAGGAGACAGGCTAAATTATACAGTATAAAATGTTATAAAAACTACATTTAAACTACAATAAATTACCAATAAAAATACAAAAAATATATGCTAAACAATTCAGTAACTCATTCATTAATGTTATTTTATCTATTTTTTTTATCTATATATCTTAGAATACTGGGAAAGAAAAAAACATTGTTCCTTACGTGTGTGAAATTTTTAAGTACCGAGGGGAGAAGGCCAATCTTGATGCTATTGTCAACTGGACTATTCCCGTATTTCCTGTTTCGGGCAAGGATTTGCTAGCGGCTGGTGTTCCACGTGGAAAAGAACTTGGAAAAATTCTTGACAGAATGAAAATGAAATGGACTGATAGTAATTATAAACTTAATAGAGATGAAATAATGACAATCCTGCCAGAAATACGATTGTGACATTTTTTGATGCTCGATTGTATTGTCCTGTTCCTGTCCATGCCCAATTCTTCCTTCTCTCTTTCCCCCCACCCATCTGAGTTTTGTGTCTTTACCTTAGTTGTCTCAGGCAATCTTTAATTTTAAATAGTTCTTGAGAGCATAGGTGTAAGAATTAAAAAAACCACTGTGGAGCCAGGGGATTTGTTAGGGGTGCATGCTTCGCAGTGGCATATATACAGGGGTTCTCATAGGAGAGCACACCTCCACAAAAAAACTTACCTGCTGCATTGCTTCTCTCCATGCAGGAGTACAAGTGGGTACCCGGTAGAGTTCAAATGCCAAATGTGCAGATTACTGCTGCAACGTTATGGAATACGCATCCGGGGAGCTGAGTTTGTTTGTTTCATACATGTTTAATCCAATGATCACGGTAATGATAATATGAAGTGCATAGAGGTCTTTTCATAATGCGCTATTATTATTATTATTATTATTATTATTGCATGGAATGGTCATTGAAACATTCATACCTGTATAATATATTCATCATAATATGTTGTGTTGTGTGTATTAATTTCAGTGTTAAAAGGGGTCAAATATCGGGTCAAGCAGATTTTTCCATGAAGACATATAAATTAAGCATAGATGAGGTAATCAAAATGTGTATTTAAAGATACTAACCTCAAAGGAGGAGGATGGTTTTAATAAATTTGGTTATCACAAGTGATGGCAGATAGATCAGAATTTGCAAGTTGTGTTTTATATTACGCTATAAGTGATAATATATCAGTCTATAATGAAAGTGAGGAATGCTTATAGCAAAAAGTTGCTATGAGCAAACCGGAAAATCAGATTAGCTGCTGCAACATTATGGAATACGCATCCGGGGAGCTGAGTTCGTTTGTTTCATACGTGTTTAATCCAATGATCGAGGTAATGACAATATGAAGCTCATAGAGGTCTTTTCATAATGCGCTACTATTATTATTATTATTATTGCATGGAATGGTCATTGAAACATTCATACCTGTATAAAATATTCATCATAATATGTTGTGTTGTGTGTATTAATCTCAGTGTTGAAAGGGGTCAAATATCGGGTCAAGCAGATTTGTCCATGAAGACATATAAATCAAGCATAGATGAGGTAATCAAAATGTATATTTAAAGATACTAACCTCAAAGGATGAGGATCGTTTTAATAAATTTGGTTATCGCAAGTGATGGCAAATAGATCAGAATTTGCAAGTTGTGTTTTATATTACGCTATAAGTGATAATATATCAGTCTATAATGAAAGTGAGGAATGTGTTCTCTATTTTAATTTTTATTTGTTAAAATTAGACATTTTTTTTTGCAATTTAGCATAAATCAACTTTGCCATAGTTTGTAGTACCGCAGAAGCAAGAGTCTCAATGGGAAAGCTTTAGACTGTCTGGCGGCTGTGGGTGGGGGGTGGGGGGGGGGTTGGTTGAGATGTTTACTTTATAAATTTTTTCCCCTAATTATTCTTGCCATCCACAGCACTTTATCACATTTTTTGTTTCAACAATATATATATTTCATCAATATTTGAATAGTTATATCTGATTTTCTGGTTTGCTTATAGCAAAAAGTTGCTATGAGCAAACCGGAAAATCAGATTAGCTGCTGCAACATTATGGAATACGCATCCGGGGAGCTGAGTTCGTTTGTTTCATACGTGTTTAATCCAATGATCGAGGTAATGATAATATGAAGCTCATAGAGGTCTTCTCATAATGCGCTACTATTATTATTATTATTATTGCATGGAATGGTCATTGAAACATTCATACCTGTATAAAATATTCATCAAAATATGTTGTGTTGTGTGTATTAATCTCAGTGTTGAAAGGGGTCAAATATCGGGTCAAGCAGATTTGTCCATGAAGACATATAAATTAAGCATAGATGATGTAATCAAAATGTATATTTAAAGATACTAACCTCAAAGGAGGAGGATGGTTTTAATAAATTTGGTTATCGCAAGTGATGGCAGATAGATCAGAATTTGCAAGTTGTGTTTTATATTACGCTATAAGTGATAATATATCAGTCTATAATGAAAGTGAGGAATGTGTTCTCTATTTTAATTTTTATTTGTTAAATAAAAATAGCAAAAAGTTGCTATAAGCAAACCAGAAAATCAGATATAACCGCATGAAAATTAAAATTTGAGGATAGTGGACAAACCAAGAAGTTTAAAAATAGAGAACAGTTAAACAAATTATTTAATTAAAAAAAAAAAATCAAAAACCGAAAGAAAATAAGAATTCGATTATAGTGGATAAACCAAGAAGTCAAAAAATGGAGAAAAGTGGGAAAAAAAAAAGAAACAGCGTCCCTGGGTGGGCTTGAACCACCAACCTTTCGGTTAACAGCCGAACGCGCTAACCGATTGCGCCACAGAGACATGTTGAGTAACCGGCTTTGTTGTTTAGGTAGGAAGTTCACATTACAGTTACAGCTGTAACGAGGGTAGAAATACAGCTCATATAGCTTTTATATTGTAATTGTTTACATATAGGTCCTTATTGTATCACGAGTTACATTACCAGAATGTGGATAAATACATATTTGCAGTTATATACGATGCTATATTTTATTTCTCGTGAGAGGGCGGTCTATTGTCCGTTTATTAATCACAGCAGCATATTCCCTGTTTAAAAACACTTTTAATTTTTAAGTAATCTAGATTTGTATATTATTCATAATTCTTATCTACTATACAGTAATATGATTATATCTACAGTTCTTGATATGAAAACAGCCTCATTGTGAAACTGGTGAAAATAATTTCACCCTATCGTTATAATGGAATATCCAGATAAGTTTTTTGATACTCTTCGGTGATTCTAATCAAATGCGAGAGAACTGTATCTGATCGTCAAGTCGTCATTTTTCCCAAAATCTTTTTATTATTTTAGTAGTGGAAGTTTCCACTTAAAATTGTGTATTTTATTTATTTTTTATTGTTAAAATTAAATTTAAATTAAAACTATTTATAATAAATTTCGTAATATTGCCTTTTTGTTTGGTAATTTCGTTATCTCAGAATATATTTCCCCTCCGCCGAGAAAGAGTATATTTTCATTTAATTTATTTCGCCAAATTCGATCGTAAAAGAAGACACACAAAAGACAATGCACTTGTCGGTATTAGGATACACAATGGGCACATTTAATTGCTGTGACTGTTTTTTCCTCTGACAAGAGTATAACAAACATTCAGAATATTAAATAGTAAAATATAATGTAAAAAATATATTATAAAAATAGATATAAGTGCATGACAAAATATAAAAATGAGTACCGGTAATATCTTAAACACGAAAAATCACATCAGAAAGTAATGGAAACGATGTGCTGATGCAAGTTCATCTCAGAGGTCAGTAGGAGGAGTCCCACACCCTCGGAAACTGATTGAAAATACTTAACAGTGCGATAATTGATGCAAATTTAATAGTGACGGAGCTGGTTAATAATATTGGAAAAGGAAGAGAAATGGCAGTGTAGGCCTACTGAATATATTAAACATTAACCCCTATGACTAGGGGTGTCTCAAAAGAGGGATTCTATTGTATTTTATCAATATTTTTTTTCGACTTCACCTTCAGGTAAAAATTAAATGAAATAACAATGAGATAAAAGTTAAATATAAATATATATTAGGCATATTTATTTGTATAGGCCTATATGGTTATGATCTTGTTTAAAAGCCCGTTTTAATAATAGGCTTATATAGTGCGATTTTATATAGAGTATCTGACAAAAGGTATAGTCATATACGGCTCTTTAGTCCATTTTGTACGGCGCATTGGGACAGTCCATCATAATGCAAGAATACAGTATTGCATGATTTTTGTGTACAGCGCCCTCAATTCAGTATCATCACTTCTCTCTGCTATTCTACTGTACTGAAGTTTGTTTTGCACAATTCTATTATTATTTTAGGGTAAAAACAATTAAAAAAGTATAATCAATGACCTATGTATAGTACAGTATCTGTGACAATAATCATTCACTTCTGTGCTGATATTGAACGTGTTTTGTATACCACGGGCCTGCGCACTAAGGTTTGAAGGTCATATTAACTGAAGCGAATGATTCCAAGGTCTGGCCTGATATTATCATACTTGTGAACTTGACTGTAAAGTGCACCTATTCACTTTACAAATCGAGACACCATGGTCCTTTCATAGCAAATTGTTCAAGTTCAAAGAGAATGGGAAAAAAAACCCATATAAAATTACGTTTTATTATTGTGACTTATCATTGAATTGTGAGTCAGTAATCTGGTGTTTTCGTATCTGCATCGATAGTCAAACAGACAGTTAAATGATTACTGTATTATAAAAAATGAGATTTTGTATTAATTGCATACAGTATAGCATTTACTAAATTTGATTTTTTTTTAATTACACGTTTCTGTTTAATATCAAATAAGTTGCTGACCAGGATTTATCTTGAATCTTCCTTTCGGCCACGGTGAACGGCCGACAAATTCGTTGACGATTTACAACAACGGTGTGGGGCTTGGACCATCTCGTATATATATATATACACATTATATAGTATTATTATTTTTAACCATTCTTTGTGAGTATATTTAGCTATAATTACCCTCGGGTAAAAGGCTAAAATTACAAACCCGTAGAACAATATCTCAATTCTTAAGCAAAATATCAAATAAGTTTTAGGGCTTTAATAAGACGGTAATTATATTGTTGTTTTGTCTTAATCTCGCACTCTGTTTTGCGATGTGATGTACACACATAAAGAAATCTTGACTCTTGAAATATATAATTATAAAATAAATAGATAAATATTGGCATATAAGTTACATTTAAGAAATTTGTTTTCAAATAGAGCTGGGGCTTATTCAATAACGAAGGAAGAATGAAGATAAACTAACTAATTTTAAAGTTTTTCTTTAATGAAATTATGGCTAGAATCTATTCAGGTTCTTGGGAAGAGAGGGCAACATTAGGAAAGTTGAGGTGGTCTGAACTCAGCCCATCGGCAGACCATGACGTCAGCTGTGAATATATACTTAAACTCAAACAATACAATGCAAATAAACTAAATTGAACACAGCATGCAATACAAGATACAACAACGACACACCTGATGGTGAAATGATGCTAAACTAAAGACCTAAATTAGAGTAATGGTTTGAGTTAGGGTACAGACGATAGTGGTTATAGGCTAATACGGGGTAGGTATTTGTCTGTCCTTCTCAACCCCAGTGAAAATCCTCATCACTCCCCCAGCCCACCCAAACCGGTCGACAGTCACACGTTCATATAATATGGCTTTGGAAATAATCTGGAGTTATTAAAACATAGACCTTCACTTATTGGCCTGCCTACACCACCGTGTGTACCTCAGAATCTCGGTCGCATTGTCCAAACCTCGATATGTAATCTGTGGAAAATTTCCGAGGCTCATGTCATACCATACAAACAATATTATTGGGTTGTTTCAGGATTGTTATTGAAGTTAACATTCGTAAGGTTTCAAGTCCGCTGTTGTCTTTTTTAATGATTTCTGATCTTTATCATTCGTCAAGGTCTTCCATAAAAGAACTTAAAATTCAACGTGAAAAAATAAGTTGATTTGAATGGCGTGTAAGTCGTTTTAAATGGTGAACTTTCTTATTGTGTGCCACAGAATCAATGTATATTTTTGCGTTTTAATTATTTGTGGATCTTGATTTACTTTATTTATCTAAGAGTAATTTTATGGCTTAGATAATAGTGCAGCGTGATAAGAAGCTAGCTGGACAAAGCACAAATCTACGGAATTGACTGGGTTATAATACCGGTTGATGTTATCGTAGATCGAGCGATTATCGCTTTTTCATTGCTAACAAAGCTGTCGAGTTGACTTGCACTTTTACATGTTTACTCCTAAACGTTCCACTGTATGGAAATGTATCGTTTTTCAAAGTTAAAGCAAAATATATCGGATTTGTGCGGAAAGTGTATGAGCCTTGTTAATGGTAATGTAACACGTCCATGTTTATGCACGTCAGCTGTTAATTTCAATATGCGTAATGTATTTATATTTCTAATCGTTGACCAACATGATCGTTTCAGGTTTCGTCCTGCATAATTATAGTCCTCCCTACATTTATACAGTACACGTATGTGCAATACCTCTCGATAGGTCTATGTATGTACATATCGATCCAATGTCAATGTTGCAGTTAATTATGTGCTGCATGTCCTTCCTTTGTAGACCTGCATCCAGTGTGACCATTAGGTCTATCTAGTTTTATTCTTATTTTACACACTTTTCAAAGATAGAAAATTATTATTGTACAGCATAGTATATTTCTGTACTGTATTATTAAAGGGTAGTACATAGTCACGGCTGCTGCTGCTACTGTATGTGATTAGCTTGATTTGTTGGTTTTTCTATTTAAAAAATATGAAAACTCAGCCTCAATTTGTTCTTATTTTCTTTTTTTTTATAGCAATCTCAGACTCAATGTTCTTATAAAATGTGTTATAAAGTAATAATAATAATATTAATATTAATAATAATAATAATAATAATAATAATAATAATAATAATAATAATAATAATAATAATAAGAATAATAATAATAAATAAATAATAATAATAATAATAATATATATTTCACTTTATTCAAATTCAAGTACAAGTTCCTCATTTGTAACAATTCGTGGCCAATGGCCAAATTGCGAGTTACAATTACACGAGGGAATGGCAATAAAACATATAAAAAATACATTAAAATGGAAAATAAATATTGTCATCATAATAAAAGTATTATAATAAGAATTGACATTAAGAAATGAAATTTAATACGATAAAACTTTACATTAAAATGGAAGATTACTATTATCATTTATAAATATAAAAAAATACATAACAAAGATGATAATAATAATAATAGGCCTAATAATAATAATAATGATAATAATAATAATAATAATAATGATAATAATAATAATAATAATAATAATAATAATAATAATAATAATAATAATAATAATAATAAAAATTATAATAATAAAGTGTATTCATAAATACAGGTAACCGAGTGTTTTTGTCAACCCTGTATTGATGAATACGGTTGTAGGCCTATGTCCATATTCCCCCATCCCCACTGGGAACGAAATATGGATAATCCCGACGAGGCAAGCTTTGTGAGTGCTTGCGAGTAAGCCTAATGTGAACGGTTATTTCTCACGCCTCCAGTTCTCCCAGTGGGTCCATACCACTGACCATATCAGGAAGATGAATAACTTATGCAAAGTTGACGTACATTAACACATAGCCCAGTCATGTGACATTTAGGCCCATTAGTCCATCTCGGGTCGGCCAATTAAGACGACTGTATTCATGTTAGATGGTTGTTGTGGACTAAAGTTCATTGGTTCACGGTAAGAGTATGGAGAGCCTTTGAAATGCTGATTGATGCCCCGCGACCTCAAACAGAAAAATGTGTCAACCACAAAATTCCCTTCACTTTCAGAAACAAATTGATTTTATTTATCTTTTAAGTGTATATAATTGCAGTTTGTAGTTTAAGGGTTGTCCTATAATAATTCAAGTACATAAAATAGGTTTTCATTTTTTCCTCCTTTTTTTTTTAGCTGAGCGGTTGGCCGAAATGTAGGCCTAGGCCTATTGTTTCTGCTTCTTGTGCTGAGGACCCCGGTCCAAACCCAGCCAGCGTTGGATTTTAATTGAAGTCTGATCGCTTGGCTCCTCGAATAACCCTTTTATATTGAGAGTTAAGCCGGTTAGGACAACATTTGTATCTGTGTTAAGTCTACGTTATGTGTTGTAGTTACGTTGGGCGGTGCTGCACTGCGGCGCCCGGGGTTCATGTGGGCTCAGCCCGAATTTCCAACTTCCAATGAATGAGGACAAATAACGAATTATTATTATTATTATCATCATCATCACTATCATCATTCTGAACACCATAATCATCATCAACATTCTCATCATTATATCATCATCTCTTCTTCTCATCAACATCATCGTCTCTATCATTATTATCATCTTTATTTTTATCATAAATTTTGGTCATCATCACTATCCCCATCACATCAACATAATCCAATTTGTTTAATCGTAATATAATACTCAACTTTTCATTTTTTTTTTAAATATTGAAAACCGTATTTTTTTTTCGTTTACTAGATCATAATATTTTTAATTAATCGCTAAATCGATTGTGCAACTGGTAGGTCTAATACAAAGCAACAATCATTCGTGATGTACCACCCCGTATTCGACCACTCAGATAAATATTTAGCAACACAAACAATATTTCACACGGTCATCGGGTTAAAGTTCTGCATCATTTCCTCTGCAATGGAGGGTAAGTTGTTTCTTTTAAAGTTGCAAAAAAACATCCGGCCATATCATTCATTACCTATCAGTTTTTATTCTCACACGCTGTTGGGCTATCGTTTATTACTAAATTAACACTAATTTGTTATTACCCAAAAAATGATTTTTTCCCCGAAATTAGACTATTACGGATTTTTTTTGTTCCTCACATCATCATGATGAATATAAACCAAATGTGCAGACGAGAACGATTGTGATAATATCAAATTTATGATTATAATAATACAAAAAAAAAATCATAATAATAGAATGATGTAAATTATAATGGTACGGTAATAATAACAATAACAATTATATTAAGAACATATAAATCTGATGTTTTTTATTGTATTATTAATTTAATAATAATGGTATTGTATCTTCATCACAATCATTATTTTCATCATATTCATCATATTTATCATTATTTATTTTTTATTATCATTATTATTATAATTATTATTATTATCGTCATCATAATCATAATACTCATAAAATCACTATAATTATTCTCATCATCATCACTGCCATTTTTTAAAATTCTTGTTTATCTAATCAAAATCACCAACAACATAATGTTATCATGAATTACTGTTTAAATGATTTAATGATGTTGTTTGTTTGAAGTATCATGTTCATCTCTATAAACTCTTCTCATTTTCTTGGGTATACAGATTTATCGAGATACTTTGGCGGAGTTCCTTGGGGTTTCGATGAGAGTGGGAAGAAAAATAAAGCTTGGCATAACTTGCCGACTCGATTACCGCGGTAATAATAGACAGTGATAGCCATAATATACGCTTGTAACTTTTAAGGAAGCCAACATCACTTTGACACTGATTACTATAATAGGCAGATGGAGCTAAAATGGTGTAAACATGCCGGTAAAAGACGCACGCACCGAGCTGCAATGAACGCCTAATATAATGTCAACATTTATATTACGGGCGTAATTTGACAGTCAATTTAAGCAGTGGTATCATTTGATTATTTGCAGTAGCAAACGCACAAACAATAAATTCTACAGCTGAGGTGGATTTTAAAGTAAGTCAAAAGCTCCTTGGACCCTACGACTTTGCAATGACTTAATAGCCTTCTCGATGCTCCATGATTAATGCTTGTTCGCACCCGGTATCAACAAACATCCCCTTGGTACCACACACATGCCGTAGAGTACAAGGGATAAAAAGGTAAAAACTAGACTGGGCAACGGACCACACAGCGTCCGGTTTGTTTGATGCCCCGCGCGTAAATCAAGGTGTTGGTGAAATGTAACTAATGATTTCGACAACAGAAGGGGAACCGAAAGACTAAATGGTTAATACACCTGGCCACTAATGAGCTATCAAGTCTATATGTTTTTCTAGACTTGAATATTAATATAAATCAAAGTTAAAAATAGGTTTATGTCTATCATTATCAATTTGTATCTGTTATTGAAAAACGTAAATAACTACTGTAATTAAATAAACAGCACTGGCTGAAGAATTTTAGTTTAAATGTATGAGAACTTATGCAAAAACCGCTCAAATAATTACATTAGAACATTTTGAATGCCCGAATTTAAACAGTATCTGGAAAGAGGATTATGAAAGTACGAGTGTTATGGAAATTTGTTTTATGGCTATAGGATATTAAAAGAAAAAACAAACAGGTAGGCCTAACAAAATGTAAAGTAATAATCAAGGAATTTTGGTAAAAATAACAATTTATTTTCTAATTGATGGCCGACTCAATTGCTATCGTAAAAGCTGTTTCAGAACATTTTACAACTAAGTTCACACAGGGAACAGTGAAATTTCACTGTTCCCTGGTTCACATAACTGTTCATAATGGCGTGTATAGAATAGAACAGAACATATTTTGTATAGCGCCGGGAAGCTCTTTATGTTGGTTGGAACGCGGGGTAAATTTTAAGGTAAAGTACCTGTTTATAAGAATGTTTAATCATATGGGTAGCCTAGGCCTACTACTCAATGTGGTTGACAACCCATTTCCAGCAATCCAAGGGATTTTTTCCAGGTTGGCATATCCCCTGACACCTCTAGATCTAGAGAGCATGATTGATTGATTGATACTTAGGCCTTTTTTTCGTTAACTGACCAGCACCCTAAAATCAAACCCTCTTCTCAGACCACATCGTCAAACTCACAAACCCGGAGTTGTTTTCATAGTCGTGAGAAAAACAATCGTGGCGGTCTACTGGATTTAGGACCCTAATATTTAGGACCCTAATATTTCAGGGTAAACATCTCAGTTACTATGTTACAGCTTTATCTTATCAGTATTGTGTCTGTCTCTTATACACATCTAGATGTGTATAAGAGACAGGTATACATCTTGTTCTTGAACCATCTATTAATAAGCAGACTTTTATTTTTTAAGAACCAGTTAACTTTTTTTTTTCCAATTTTAGGCTTAAAATGTTCTTATTAACACTTTTCAAAGACAAAAAATTATTGTACAGCAGTATATTAAGATTGAGAGTATTACATAGTCACGCCTATTGCACTTAAGAATTTTACAGTAAACCTTTTAGAAAATTATAACTTACTGTATTTAACAAGCTTGATTTGTTGGATTTCTATTTTTGAAAATAAAAACCACATTTGACATTTTACCTCCGCCTTAATTAGTTCTTATTTTGTCCTTTTGTTTTAAGCAATTTCAGCCTCGCATTTCTTATAAAATGTGTTCTTATATTAAAAAAATTGTAGTGATTTATGTTATCATCATCCTTGCCATGCTGGCGCATTCTTACTTCATGCCGTCATCTTCTTATCTTGTGTCATCCCGCCAACTAAACACCAACTAATAAACCAAATCTCGACGACATCATTTATCACATACTTACCGTTTTCTGTTTGTGTTTTTAAACTGTTGTTCGAAACATGTATATAGTTTTTCACCCTTTTATTAAGAAAGGTCTTAATAATGATCAAAATAATTGTGATTTACGCGTACGTATGAGTTCCCGTGGAGTACTCGAATATGTCTTCAATATTGTAGTTATTCTGTACGTCTTTAAATTGCAATACAGTAAAATGTACGTGTTTGTGATGATGATGTGCGTGTGTTGTTTGAAATTCGCTCACTGTCACTCATGTTTGTTTTCGTCTTATTTAGGCCTATACCTGTTGATTCAATTAACGCTGAAACGAAATTTTTATCAAACATATCAGCACAACTTACATAAAAAGCGTTTTTATGTCACATTAAAAAAACAAAAGAAACAAAAAAAAAACGAAACTCCAGTTGGTATAAGCCTATTCCTATGCCAATTGAATCGTGCTTTTTTTATACGGTCTACACATTTTTTTTTATAAGAACCAGTAAAAGTTTGCCCGCAGGCTCAATGTTCTTTTTTTTTGCCGATTTCAGGCTCAACCTGTTCTTATTTTTACACACTTTTCAAACATAGAAAATTATTAGGCCTATTGTACAGCAGTATTAGTATGTCGCACCTACTGCAAATGAGGTACGGTCAGATAGATAAGATATGTTGGTTTTCTATTTTTTTTTTAAATACGCACCTCATTTGTCATTTTACCTCAGCCTCAATTTGTTCTTATTTTTTTCTTAATTTTTAAGCAATTTCAAGCTCATTGTTCTTATATAATGTGTTCTTATATAAAAAAGTGTTTATCTAGATAAATGAGTGGTGTTTTTTGGCGTTCAATGCAGTACATCTTGTTGATCTGATCATTTGATGGTACCCTCTGAGCGAAAGAATTAAAAAGCCATCAAGTTGTTTCTTCGGACGATTGTTTACCCGTTAGTAGTTAATGTTAGCGTTTATGAGGCCTTTTAAGATCGTCCAAGAAAAATAGCTAGCACCGACGCTCTAGAGGTCGCCTGTAACAGATTATTTGGATAACACGACATTTAGGACCATCTCACAGGCGAAGATGTGCTGTAAATATAATTCTCGTCAATCGTTCGACCCGATGATGGACGCGTCACCGGAACACGGATTTGTAGTGTTACAATCATGATAATAGTGATGAAATTATGCACTCGGTTTACAACAACGACACACCTTTTGGCACAGGTGTTAATAGGCTTGAGATCATAGTTTTTTAAGGACGGTAGGTCAAATAACAGACATCAGACGTTTAATAATATCGATAACCCTCGCGTTTTCTTTAAACAATCGAACCGGGTGAATTTCATTTTTACATTTAAAGCATATTTACATGTAGCACAGTTTTCAATCAGTTAATCAATTCATCAATCAACCAATAAAGTAAGGACGTGCTTTACTTCTTCTGGCAATTTTACATTTTTGTTCCAGAGTTTTTGTGGATACTGCCCATTCGGGAGTCAGTTGCTGGCTATCGTCTGGAAATTTACTTGTAAGAGTAAATCCGGTGCCATGTGCCATGAGATGTCCAAGACAGAACTAAAAAGTCAACAATCTTTTACTTGTACAGTTATTCAAGTGAATTGCCAACAAAGAAGCGGGGATGGGTTAAAAAAAAAAAAAAAAAAAACTATGTCAAGCATAGCCTATTTTTTTATTTTTATATTTTTTTTAAATAGAGCATGAATCTCGCTTTGCCAATCTAATTCTTTATATTTCAATGGGCCCTCCGATCGGAGGCATGCTTTTCAGTTGTAAGCATTAAAGAGAAGAGCACTGTTTTTAACGTATCAATAACGTATCGAACGCCCTCACCTTCAGCATTTGAAACGAAAAGACATACTAGATATAATTGATATAATGTATTATATTTTTATATATCATTGTTATTGAAACAAATGAAAGCTATGCTATCTTAAAAGATCATAATGTTGGTGGAAATTGGAGAAATTAGCTGCTGTGAACATG
>NW_022705543.1:2615574-2622472 GCF_011630105.1 Anneissia japonica
ACATATATATGGTTTATATAAAATATAAGCAAAAATGAAACGATTGCATACATTGACATAATAGGCCTTGATATATAAAATTTATTCAAGGCGAGTATTTTGACACGCTTGTGTCCTTATTCCGCGTTCATCATGTAAACGCTGAAGACAGCGTGTCATTCGTCTTCTATAAATTGTAGGCCTATGTCTCTATTATGTCAACGTACTAATTAATCGTTTCATTTTCGTACTTGCTTATATTTATATATATTTCTGTGAGACATACGTAGAATATCTACATCGGATATGCCCCCTACTATTATATATGGTTTATAAACGAGTATCAATTGATATATTTTTAACATTAAAATAAATCAAAGTATAATAATTTGCCTAGTCCAGTTTTCACACTCGCTCGTTTTTGTCGTCTTTCTATTTTCCTCTGTTCTCTCCCCCCCCCTCCTCTCTCTCTCTCTCTCCCTTTTCTGTTATTCTTTCTCCGATGAAATGTTCAGGCTCTCAAAGATGTGGTTATGTTGTTCACCAAATAGTTTATCTGCGCACATTCTTAACATTGACTTGGGTCTAAATTATCTCAAGTTACCGTGATGGTGTTCAAATAATTGATATCTAGCCCATGGTATCAGTAACAACCTAATCACTCTCCCATAGCCCAAATCATACGCTCATCCATTAGCCCACCAGTATTTTTTTTTCTATTTTTTTGTGTGAAGACGTTATACCCGCGGTGATCGATCGCCGCATTATATTAACACTGTTATCAGTAATGAGACCACTTAGCGTGGTCACGTTCGGGTAGTCGGATAACATTTGGGTTGTTATGTCGCTGAATCAAACCCAGTCTATTAAACATCAACTACCATTGCATACGGTATGTTATACCACTACTAATAATAACAAAGTTAACAATTATAACATTATTACATAAGGGACATTAATGGTATATGATTATTGTAAATGTATATGTTTTCATATTCATAATATCAACTGAAAATAATTATGTGTGCATTGTTAAGTGAATTATATTAACATCTATATTTAAAGTCGTACGGATTTATCATGAAAATATACCAAATTCTCTTGGCTGGATTATACCTGCGAAGTCAATGCTGATATATGACTGACTAAAATAATTCATATAGATTGTGTTTACGTGTTAACACCATTACTTGTGCCTGGTGGATAAACAGATAATTAAATATCTTGTTTGCTTTTAAACTATAAGTTCTACTTCAACTCGTAAACTCCGGCACGATTATAATCAGGAATATTTTCGCGATGTAATTAATTGAGTTTTGACAACAATTCGGTTTATTAGTCTGTATAATTCGTAGCAATTGTAATGAAGCTATAGGTGTTTCCCAAGGTCTAACAGCTTCAATAACTATTATAAGAATATTTTTGCTTCGGAATGTTTGTACCCTGTAGGCGTAATTTTAAAGGGGGACTGACGATCGAAAAAGTGCGTTTATGATAAGTAATCAACGTTATTATTGCCGAATGACACCTGGACCAGGTGTACAAATGTTTCTAGCGGATTAGAAGTTCTTAGCACGTGTAATCGGATACCGATATTTAATTGCCTATTATGCATGTATTTAATTCGACACAAAAATCATAAAGAGAGGTGAGTATAGTGTCAGATGTCATCAGAGGAGATGAATCATATTATACGTTGTGAAGAAAACATTAGATAATATGATATGGTTATAAATTCTTTATAGGCCTATCTGAAATCAAATTGTGTCTTGCTTATGCGAAAAGTGCGCAAAACTATCAGTTTAGGCCCACATAGTTATTTTAGTATATGTACAATCATAAATTATTGTACAAAATATGCCTATCGGGTGTTTTTAAGTTGGATGGTGAAATGTTTTGTTGTTTTTTGACAGAAGTTGTCGAATACATTGGTAGTGATTGCCTGCACTCGATAAAGCCGGTGTTACAAAGATTTTGTGTTCCTCATGAACACCCTGAACGTGACTTTCCAAGTGAATTCGGCCTTACTAGGCCAATAGATAAACAATTTATAAAAGTCATTATAAAAAGAAGTGAGATGGAGAAATTTATTTACAATCTTCCAAATAAAATAGGCAATATGACTATAAAAAGAAATTGTAAATTAATGAAAAGGCTCATCATGATTGGATTAATTCCATGATGACAGGTTCTTGTTATTATACTATTAGGCCCTTTTATTGATTCGTTTTGTTTGTTTTCCCCATTTCACATTTCAGACCAAGAAAGCGCAAATTTTGTTGATAATATTATGATCACTTTTATATCGTACTTCACTCTTGTCCGTAATTTTTGTTATGTTTCTATTGTTACTATCAATATTGTTGTAGTTTTATTTTTCGTTATTACTTAATAATTATTAGGTCCATACAGAGATCTGGGCCTATAGGTATATAGTGAAAGGAATTGATTGCCTTCAGAGCCTATTTTTTTCATATATATATCTATATATATATATATAGCGAAAGAAATTGATTGCCTTCAGAGCCTGTTGAAACGTGCCTCATGGTATGTATAGATGAAAGAAATAGTCGGAGGCTTGGATGGAACAAAACGTGTCTTTAATTATCAATCTTTCGAGCTACGCCTGATGAAGAGCGTAAGCTCGAAAGCTTGATATATGCTTCATTTCTTGGTTAATTTTAACACTAATCAGCGATGAAATTGCCAATTAATCTGAAGAATAATGATTACCTCTATCTATAAAATTTGTCTATAGAATTTACAACTTAAGCCGTACAGGTATTTTATAAACCCGACCTTGACTCCGTTACCAAAATATTACACGCTGGTGCTTTCAATATAACAGAAATGAGATTACATCATACAGGTAGGAATTTTTGAATTACGGTTTTTGTAAAAAAAAAAAGAAGAAAATCTTTGATTTAAGAAAATTAGGTTTTTGCAAAACAAAAAAGATAACAGTACAAGCGAAGAGTTGTATAGAAATAGTGCATTGCAGTTGAAGGTTTAAAAACACATTAACATTTCTCGCCCATGATGTCATAATAAGAAGGCTCAAGTTCAACGGGTCCATCATAATATTAAGCTCGTAGCCTTATGCCTACATCTCTCGTGCTCATTGGTCTTTGAAATAATACGCGCGCCCCTGTTTTAAGCTCTTAGCCTTATGCCTACATCTCCCGTGCTCATTTGTCGTTGAAATATGCCTGTTATATGCGCGTGCCTGTGACGTACTTGTATAAGTCAGCAAATTCAATAAACTAAAATTATTTAATACGTTTGTAATAAGTTCATTTTCAATGTTTACGCAGTTGGTTCCATCGCAGAATATTAATTAATGGTTTTACACGCCTGTGTTAAAGTAGCGGAAGACAAAGAGAAAGGTGTGTGCGACAACTTCCTACCAATGTCAGACTGTCTCCGTAAACACAGTCATTAGCTATATCCTTTATTATGACAGGCCCATTCCGATATCATTAGCGGCATTTTGAGATATATATTACATGGTTTCGTTGTTTTGCATACAAAATGAACCGTGTGACATACGCTTACTTATGTTATTAGGCTATTCCTTTTTTGTTTTCATTTACTATTGCCAATATTGTTTCATGATGCAATGAATGAATTAGAATTCTATGAAAGTGGACAAAAAACGAAGAATAAGAAATCCCCATGGTTAAGGGTCAAAATTGACAAGATTGGTTTATACGAAGTAACACATGCAGTAGGTCTTATCGATATTCACTCCAAGGATTTGGGGAGAAAATTCTCGTTTATTGCTCAGATTTCAAATTTCCAAATTTAGTTTTCATTTACAATTAATTTCAATTTCAATTAAATTAGGCATAGAAAAACTTTAAATTAATAGAACAATTTCATTAAAATTGACAATTTATTCATTAATATACAAGAACAATTAAAATACAAACCACAAAAAAAAGGACAAATTTGGACAAATTCTCAAAATACAAAATTCAATCAAATCAATACGATACGGTAACAGAACACCACTGTAACAGTTACAAGCAAAGCAACAAACCATGAAAATACTTTAACACAACGAACTACTACCAAACAAAGACGGATTATTTTACTTGATTCAAAATTCTCAATTTCAGTTAAAATATTATTATTATCATCATCATCATCATCATCATCATCATCATCATCATCATCATCATCATCATCATCATCATCATTATCATTATTATTATTATTATCATTATTATTATTATGATTATTATTATTATTATAACAAAAGCTCGCCCTTGACAAACAGTAGTAGAAGTGATAATAGTTAGATAGGTGATAAAAGTTCCTTAATAAGTTGCTCAAAATGTGTCAGTATATAAAGTTGAGTGAATTTTTTTTATTTTGAAATTGTTGTATTTGTTGTGATACAATAGAAAAATAAGTGTCCCCTTAGTAGGGGTTATTTAACCATTTGGCACACTCAGAAAGTTCCCCCGTCCCCTTAACAGGGGTGTCCCCTTAATAGGGGTTGGCCGCAGTGTTAAAATATATATCGCCCCTCGTTTCACAGAAAAAACTCTCACTTAATAGGGGTGTCCCCTTAATGGGGTGTCCCCTGAATAGGGGTGTCCTATAAAGAAGGGGTTCTACTGTATTTTTGTGTGTGCATTGCTATTGTATTTTATTGTCGAGGGCCCCAATGATCAGGTTTGCTGGACGGGCTACCCTCTGGAAATAAAGTTTAATAAAAAAAAAAAGAAATTAAAAACAATACCCCTGTAGATTTTTCTTACATTTTGTTAATCGTTGCCTAATTATTTACATTAAAAAACTTGTAAAATTCTTCAAGATGTAATAAATATAGTTTAGGTATGCATCCGACTCTGTATACAGTATAATAATAATTATTAATAATAATAATAATAATAATAATAATAATAATAATAATAATAATAATAATAATAATAATAATAATAATAATAATCCAGTAATATTGTTAGTAGTATAGTATTAGTAATAATAAGAGGCATACTATAGTAATAATATTGACCATCAAAACCTACTTATTAGGATAATAATTATGATTATGATGTTGATGGTGATGATAGTTCATTTCAACTTTTACATCAGTAACGTGTGCTCTTTACAATAAATAAATGTTCATGTTCGACAAATTACCGTAGTAATACAATTAAATAAAATGATAATATAATAGTAATAATATAGCAATAGTGTTAAAAGTAGTAGTAGGTCTCATAATAATAGGCAGGATAATAGATGATGATAATAATGATGGTGATGATAATAATTGTCATTTCAACTTTTACATCAGTAACCCACATGATGTATTCCATAAATAAATTGAATGATGTTCGTTCGACATGTTGGTTTGCTTTTGTTCAGGTAATTATTTTGCCTCGTCGTCGAATTATTAGTCGGCATGATATATACCGCTATCGTGACTACCTTTATATTTGTTGATGTAGCTTGGTTTGTTTTTAAACGTTCTTGTATTAAGACCGCCTTTGGTTGCAGCGAGGGCGCATGTTAATTACCGTCAGCTCGTCGCTAATGTTTATCTTCTTCTTTGACATTATTTATAGGTCGTATGTTGTGAAATGTATTATCCTTAATCAAGGAGGATGAGTTATAGATGATGTTCATCGGTTTACATTCCATAACATTGCTAATAATTTACGTGGACATTCATTCGTTTTATTACCAAAATATTCCTTCTTTAATTACACAATATTTTTTCTGTTGGCTGAGTATCGCAAGCCGCCACTTAACCACACGCACGATGGTCTCACAGCCTACGCGTATCACCATTGATGCATATTCATATAGTTTTAGGCCTATGCCTATATTTATATATTAAGGACTTTAACTGTAGAATTATACTAGGACGACGCCCGGCCTCATCACAATATACAGCTTCCATCTCACAATTATATTCCTTCCATGCCGTGAGATTTTTGCGGAGTAATGAAATACTAGAGTAAAATACTACAAGCCTACTCCTATAATTTAACATTTTGATCTACATCTAAATCGAACTTTACTCAACCTATTTTACCTTGCTTTTCTTCGAATGCATATTTAGATTTTATGCTTTTTATAATTTTGATCTGAAGTGACTTTATTTTGGGGCAGCTGACTAGTTATTGTGATTTATGATTGCTTAAACTGCCTAACTTTCTGTTTTGTAAGATAATTATGTTGTCTTTGTGTGCAAAAATAAATAAACGAAACGAATTCCGTCCTATGGAATATAACTTACAGTATTTTTTTTCCTTTATTGCTTATTTTCAGACACCTAATCAATAAGCCTACCAACCAACATTTAAAATGCATTTAAAGTCAGGCTACGGAGGAAATATATATTTTAGGCCAACAAATAAATATTTTGACATTGAATTTACGTTTGAAATTAAACAAATTAATCAAGCCTGTTACGTACGTGGGATTTGCATTTGCTATTCGTTTGGAGAAGCAACAAAAAAGTTAAATATAAACAATTTGTCATTCCAAACCAAATACAATTATGTGTGGTGAATAAAACTTGCCTATAAGAAAAAAAATCTGATCCTGATATTAACGTATATGAATGTATTATCGTAGGATTATGCTAGGAGACCCATTGATTTATTTCACTGTCAGGAATTCTGCCTCATGCGTCGTTGATTGCTATAATTTTACTATTCTGTATGGGGAATATGTATAAAAAATATATACAACAAGATGATTCTGTGTGGAACAAATCAATGGAATAAAGGTAAAATAAAATATAAAAATATCTTGACATACACCTTTGTTTTTATAAGAACCAGTGAAATTTTTGCCCAGGCGCAGTATTCCTTTTTCGCCAATTTTTGGCTCAAAAGGTTCTTATTTTATACTTTTCAAAGATAAAATATTATTGTAGAGCAATACACTACTGTAC
>NW_022705543.1:2622621-2624977 GCF_011630105.1 Anneissia japonica
CAACAAAATAATTGCAGGTCATTTTCAGAAAACTTTTAGCAACCTACCATATTGTGAAAGATTGAAATTCAGCTTTTCTAGTCCTAGATCTCGTTAAATTCCCCATATTTATAATTATGTACTTCGGCCGACTCTTCCTCTTCGCGTCATCATTCACTTACAGTAAGATTCAGGCCTACAAATTTACTTCATGATTTTTTTTTCGCTGTCAAAGTTCGACAATTGAATTTTAGAAATTTCGTTGAATTATGAGAGCTGGTAAACATGCTTGTTTTATGCGCTCACCTTTTCTTGGACCTCAACAAATTTCTCTCATCTTCCCTTAAAGCGTACCTATTAATTAAATGACTGGAATTTAGTAGGATAATTTACGTTCGATATCTAAACACTGGTTAATAGAGCATTGGAAACGTGAAGAAACGTTGGCTCGATTACGAATATTTACCCTTTGACCTATAGTTTCTAGGAGTACTAGACCAGCTTTCATTTTGTTTATTATTCCACCACCTTTACCTATGCTGGAGTTTAATGTATTAAACGTTTTGACATTATGCGGTAATAGAAACCTATGCCCTATGTATAATAATCAAGCCTAAACTTGCTTTCATTTTTACCAAATTTGCCGTAATTATTCCTAGCCCACACCCCCGGTCATGCGGGCTAATCCTACTAACTGTAATGACAGTGTTGGCCACGATGTGTCTGAGCAAATTTTATTTTATTTATTCCTCATCAAGTAACTAAAAGCGATCGTATAGGTTATAGAAATTGTTAAATTACAGATATTATATGATAAACAACGTGATCATATTGTAAAAAAATAAAATAAATGTATGAATAACCTTAAATTAAGAAGAAAACCTATTTTTAAAAAGAACTATTATTTTAACCTTTACACTGATATAGGCTTATTGTGCAATGCTTAATGGACAATAACGACAAATGGCCACAAAATCTGGGAGGGTGGAATAAGCGTGTGGTTAGAATGGGCATAAAGGGCCTTCATTTATTTAAATGTAAAATATCATTTAGGTCGGATAACATATGCTGACGAGATCTTAAAGTTGTTTTACAATTTATGGTCCTGCAATAATACTGTACAATAAACAACAAACAAGAAAACAACCAGGGGTCTGGGGGCCAGGAATTACAAGGTTAGGCTTAACTTCATCACTTAACTACAATGGTAAAAAAAAAAAGACTATCCCCCACCGAACATGGTTTGGTTAGGCGGGCTATTGTATTTTTTTGCAATCATCAATAATTATGCAAACTCAGTTCACCCTTTACGAACAGCATCAACTACACAACATGGAACTCTGAAAAACAAATTGTTCACAACGTCTCTTAATCAGGTAGGATGCAAGAAAAAGAGCAAGTTGTACTCATCATCACAATTCTTGGAACACATACCGCTTAATGAAACTAAATTTAGTATAACATATACAGAGCCTACCGTATCTTTTGAAAAGATTAACAAACCAAACAGTTTATCTGTTTTACAATATCGAAAAATGATTTAAGTACTAATGAGACAACAGAGTAATCAAACGCTATAAACGCTTCAATCAGCTTTTCGCTCTACATCTGTCAGAATTATTGGGCAATAATAAGTGTCTGTGATAATCTTGACCCAAAAAGATAGCTGTAAAGGTTTTGGTTGCGCTGCCCACTACATTACTAAAATATAGGTAGATAATTAACAGTCATTCAGACAGATTCAGGCCATACGATTAGAATTAAAAATAAAACTGATCGATCAAGGTTTAAAGAAGATACTCATTTGGCCTACATGGGCCTACCAAGTATGTCGATGACCGCTGTTATCGCCCCAAAACTGAAACAACAGAAAGTAGACACCCGGATAACATATTATGATTAAAGCATTTCTTCGCTGTCAAACACACGACGTTACAGATATTCAGAAAAAATATGTAAAAATTATCACCATGAATATAGACTTACATCTATTTTTATATAAAAGACATATGGCTAATCAAAATTGTGAAAGCGTGTTGGATCGTCTCTACACGAGAAAGATTCAAGCCTATTAGGCCTAGTCCAACGTGCACATTAATTTTACAAATGTAAACCACACAAAAAGAGTCGTACGTAGGCCTATATATTTTTTTCGCATTAATTGCAATTAAACCTTCCAGAGTGTTCATGAAACTTAACTGAACATTCAAAACGTTTTATTTATCTGCCAGGAATAAATAATACGTGCATGTCCCACAAACGCTCAGATACGTAAATATTTTCGGCTATTTAAGGTTATACACCTTCAAACAATATCCAAAGAGCCTGTCTCTTATACACATCTAGATGTGTATAAGAGACAGACCACAGACTCAAT
>NW_022705543.1:2624984-2636863 GCF_011630105.1 Anneissia japonica
TATGTATGTATATATATTTACTAGGCTTAAAGAAATCTAAGTCAAAGTAGGCCTTTTACGTAGTTATGTTCGAAGGTTTTTATATTGATTTCATCGAAATGAAATAACCCTTATTTTTGTGGCTAAACGAGAATGAAATTTGATATTTATATCATATAAAAATTTATGAAAATGAAACATGTTGTCCGGAGATACACTTGAGGTCATTGACATTTTTTCTGACCTCTGTTTGTTATTTGCAATCGTTTCGCCTTAGAATTACCCACAAACCTCAATCAAGGGTAATTAACTAGCTATATGCCCACAGATGAATGAGTTTCTATTGTGCCAGTGATGTGTACAAGGAAATAGATTGTAATGAATATTATAACTTGGGTAAAAAATTGGTCTCCTGTGACTACACTTATGTTCTAAGTTGTCACTTGTTGAAAAAACGTAGTTCACATGTCTGTCTTGGCGGTGCTCTGTATAGCCAATTACAAGTAAAATACAAAAACATCACACCACCAATAAAAAATGTTTAAAAGTGTGTATTTACAGTTCCATACTCAATTATTTGGGTTGGAGTGCGCCCTCACAAATGTTAAAATAGTGAGATAACGAATAGAAATTCTATCGGTTATAACTACTGTCAAGATGTTTCAACTGCTACTTACGGTATTGGTAGGCTATACTTAAAGCATCACTCATAGATTTAGGTCTATTTATAACGATATGTTATTATGCTGCGCTGATCATTTTAGGCCTGTAGTGTTGGGAGCGGATCAAATACTGTACTTGTCAGATAGACAGACACTACACACTACAGAAATATTGTAGAGCAAAAACTAGATACAAACTCTGAAAATCATTAGCTATTTGAACGTAGAAATTTTATTTCTTTTTAAACAAGTGATCGTACAAAAACAACGTAGACTTATACTGGGTTTCCCCTTCTGTATTCACCGTTTCGTGTTATACATTCGATTCCAGTAGGCCTACACAAAACTATTCATAAAATGTATTGGCTTCCGATGGGTAGTCGCAAGTAACAACGCTTGCTTGTTTTTTTCGATGGATGGATTGATGAGCGCTACATATGTTCATATATTGTATTTAGTAAACACTGATTTCATTTAGGCTATCTTTACAATTATGCCTCTACGTTTTTGAACGCAATTATGTTGTGATAACATGTACTGCATTTAGAGTCGCTTCTTTCAAAGACATAACGCAAGATAAATTTTTCCTTTAATTTTTCCTGTTTTAACGACTACTAAGGTTGAAATAACGATTGAAAAAGCCTAAAAATATTCAAAATAACAGAACATATGTAGATGTACCATATCGTAGACCTAATGGACTGGGATAGCTCTAGATTTAATGTCGTTACCGGTACAGTTAAGATTTTTTTTTCTAAAACATGTGCATCTTATGAAAACAATAATTTACAATATAGTATTTACACGCTGTTATATATGGTTTTGTATCTTCGTTGGAAAACATCAACCGAAGTTATGTTACACAGCCCAATAAGCCTAGGCCTGGTTTAGTACGGAACAGGCTTAATCCTCATTCTTTAACCATCCTCAAAATTTCGTCCATCACTTTAAGCTTAATTTGATATAGGCCTATATTGTTTGGCCTACATAACACAACATTAATTTCACATGTTCATTCTGACCCTATTTTAATCAATACCATTGTATTAAAATTATGGTAATTTATTGTGTCAATCGTAACAATAGTATATAATATTGTTTTGTTTTTTTCATATTGTAACAATAGTAAAGACTATTGTTTTTTTTTCATATTGATATTATAAATTGAAAATTATTATAGGCCTATTTCATCAATCTGCCCATCATTAGAAATACGTAGAACAACATTTACAGATTAATATTTGATAACAAATATAATAATAGTAATGATAATAATAATAATAATAATGATTATAATGATGATGATAATAATAATAATAATGATAATAATCAAGGCCTAATAAATAGGCCTAATAATACTGTAATAATGATAATGGCAACGATGATAGTCCTAATAATAATTAAATAATGTTATTAATAATAATGATAATAATAATAATAATAATAATAATAATAATAATAATAATAATAATAATAATAAAGGAAATACAATATATTCTTTAATTTTAAAATAAGACTGTGATGCCGACAGAGGATTTTAATATTCCTAAGCTAACACTTAAACATGTATTTTGGAGAAAACTATTGTGTCCAAGAAAACAAAAGAAATCGATGTACAGTATATTGTTCTAGGCTCTAGACATTGCAATTGCACTTTAAATTAAATAATTTGCATAAACCATGACAACAAACACTAACCATAGGCAGATAATTTTTTTTACCGCAATGCCTTAAGACTTCCCGTTGGATACAGCAACATTATTTATAAGTTACAGTCCTGGTTTTGTGTAAACTCTGCGTTATAGGCTACCATAGGCGTATTGTACTTCCAAAACGTAAAGTCTGTTTTTCAGGTTTTTCAGCCTTTAGGTATTGTTGTTTTACTGTCTAAGTGCAAGTTGTCGTGTGTGTGTCCATTAAACGAACAACCGCTAAGAAACATGTACAGTACTTTATGGCATGTTCCATTTAGCTTCCTCTTTACCTGGCGGTCTGGCTCGATCTAGCACAACCACATTCTATGCTCTCTGTTTCAAATATCTTGAACATTCGTAGATAGGTGGTATTACGTCATCAGTAGCTTATATAAGTCTATTTACAAAAAAAATAAATCATTCTAGATGAAACTCTTTGTTTTCGTGGTCATCCTCTTCTTCTTCCTCCTCCTCATCTTCTTCAACTTCTTCCATTTCTCCCTGCTGCGTCTCCAGTCTCCATCGGCTCACGTGATGGGAACCTTTCTTTTTCATGTCTTGTTCCCCTTCCTCTTCCGCTCGAATTCGCTTATATTTTGTTCTTCGATTTTGAAACCAAACCTTCACCTGAAATTTCAAAATACATAAAAACGTTAAAAAATGATCAATTATTAGATTAATAATTATTATTGTATACTTAGACGACAACTAATAGTGGAACATGATGATTAGGAATAACAAATCTCATATGTAAAGAAGCGTATTCCACGTACGATAATTCTTACATGTTAAACATTGAGGTGGTATATTCTATACTCTATTTCATTCACTAACACTTAAAACAGATCATTTAGTTATGAAAACAAATGGGCACATTTTTGTGGTTCTAGTCTGTCACGTTTAACTTTTAAGTATTTATATTCAAAGGTGTTGATAATTACTTGCGATTTAGTATACTTTTCCTTATCATGATCACTTTCGCGATCTCAATGGCGATAAAATCGTTTAAATTATCCAAACGATTCATTCAAAACACGTTATATGCATGAAAACATGTATCGCGTCAAAGAATATACAACACACAAAACCGCTCAAGCTATACATGTATTCTATTAATCTACCCCGTAAGGGGGTTTTTTTTTTTACTTCTTTTATTTTTTTTTCACGGTAATCACCAAAATAAAATAAATAAACCTGTTGTCGGTAAAATTACAAGCGAATAAAAATCAGCAATGAAGTTAGTTATCAATAAGCGCGTTTGGTTTTGTTCCCTTTGTACAAACTCTTCTTTGAAGAGAAGCCATTTAGCTTGTATTGTGGTTAAGCCAAGGACAGGGTGCAAAACAGAAACGTCAAAATAAGGCTACAATTAACTTTTTATTCAACCCAACAAAATGTTCATTAATCGGATTTTTATGGAACTTCTATTATGAAGAAAGGAAAATAAGTTATGCCTCTAGATACGGAGTCTATACTTAGCATACGACGTTATTGTACTTTTCTTCTTTCCACACGTTTTAAAAAAATCCAACTTGGAACTTTTCTCATAAATTCTTAACGTCCCGATTTTTTTTTGGTAACATGAGATGAAAATCAAGAAGTTTGAATATAATCCATTCCCCATGGTTTAATAAAAACTGTCTCATTAACCATGTTAAATTTACTGAAATAATTTCTTGCTGTCAAGACAATAGTATTATTAAGAGTCAGTCTTTATTCCTATTTGATTCGCAGTTCATGTTAACCCAATAGGCGTAGCTAAATAGGAGTAAGCATGCAGCCAGGCGAACCTAACCCCGTAATATTCCCCATATATGCCCCTTTCCAACGGCCAGTTATCCAGGTGTATATAATGCGCCTATATGTGGTTTCTTTATCCTAGCTCAAAACCACGCATTATCCGCTACATTTCGCTAAATTTAATTTGTCTATTTTTCACTAATTAGTAACACGAAGTGTATTTGATGCTGTGTTTTGTGTACAAAGCGTCTATATGGTTAACTGCTATCGTCACGGACAATTTGTCACGCTTATTGTGTGCTTTACATTTTCCCACACAGTCTGTTTTATGTTCACCTGGCCACTACGCAAATTGTAAATTAGCTAATTTTCTCGTGATGAAATTCATGCCGTCGATACCTTTGTGATATCTGATTTTATGATTTTGAAGTAGGTTCACTATATGAACTTATTTTAAAGAAAATGAAACTTAGGCCCTATACGGTACCAAACGAATGGGATGTGGTACGGTAGTAATTCTTTAGCCTCGTATTTTATATATGAGTCTTTCTTTAACATGTAATATATACCAATAAAGACCTCATAAATTTAACAATCTCAACTCCAATGAAATAATATTATGGGATATAGAAGGCCTATTTGATTTTGACTTTTACAGATTTATTATTGCTTCCGGAAATAGCGACGCTAAAAAGTGTAAGTTGCCTTTCATTACACCTATACTACCATGTAGGCCTATATGTTTGACCCAATAAATTATGAAGGTAGGCCTATTTTTATATATTCTTATTAACAAGCATACAACAACTCTCTGTTGGAACTCAATGAAGACAATGTCGTATTTGAACAGGCCTACGAAAGGTGTGAATATAGTTTATGGAGGAAGAGAGATTTGATTAAGATTCTAAAAGCCTCTCTAAGCGTTCAGCTAGGCCTGCTGAAAAAAACAGAACCATGGACTGAAGCTTTTTCTACGTATTGAGAGTCAATTGAAAGAAAGATAGAGAGCTTAAGAGATTTAATTCAGTGAGACAAACAGTTCTACAAAAGCTTACGCCAAATGAAAAGAAAATATAATTAAGAAAAGATAATTGCCGCCGATTGTACCCGTTCTAAAAGTCGTAACACCTTTTCAGCAGGCTACTGCGTCGATCTTAAACCCTACCAAAGCCGATCGAGACACAAGAATGATATTACAAGTGACCACAACGGCTAAGTATGCTTAATTGTCCATTTATATTCATTCTTTTTCTCGAATTGCTCTTTAAATTAAAAGTGAACAGATTTCGTACTCTTAGTTTCCATAATCAGCAAATAATTTGCGTAACTATTAAGACACCTGACTTAAACAATATAGCTACAATATCTTACAAATAAGAATTTAATTGGGGAATCATTTAGTTCTGGGTACAACTTTTTTTATACTATCGAGTGATAATCAAGAAATTAATCGGTACTCCTACGGACTTGCCAAATCACATATTTAACTCCTGAACTGAACGACCGCAGTAGCCCATATCTGTCTAGATGAATTAGAGCATCACGATTATATTATTACGATACAGAACATCATCTGCGGTATTTTACTAAGACATATCGCTATTGTTAGCATTAAATGATTCCTAAAATATGTTTGAAAAAATGTAGTGTGTGATGTCACATTCCAAAAATAATATTTCGAGTTCCTATGTCATACTTTACATACGGCAGAGCCTGAAAATGTTTTAGGAGGGTGACTTAATAGTTTAAAGTGCTCTACGTCTAATTCCACGACGATCGGGCTCAATTCCTGCAGATTTCTTGAGTTTCCGAACCAGTGGCGTACCGTATATAAGAGTCTGTAATGGGGTGGAGGGGGGAGGGGGCTAATTAGGTTCACAGAGTTGAAGTGCGGAGGCTGAGGGATCGATGATTAAATGAAAGGGAACTGGCTCGCCAAATATGAGGGGATTTCTTGCCACTGTTCCGAACGCCAATATTACTCCTCATTTTAAGAATCTTAACGAGACTCTCATTATCATAGTAATGAGTGACAAGTTGTTAAGATGTTTGCTCCGATACCATGTTTACCCCACTGACAACAAATTCGCAAGGGGTACAGCTGTGTTTCCAGGTAGTGAATTTTCAATTCAACGTAAGTTCCCCTATTTTACCACATATTGGCAATTATCAAGTGGAATTGTCACGAAACTGGTTTATTGTGTTTCGGAAGGGTACGGTACCTTGCAGAATATATCGGATATACAGACGCAATTAGGAAATTATATTTTACCGTTAATGGAATCATTACGATCGATAATGATGTTGATAATGTTTCCTCATATTACCGGTTATGATACAGAGTTGATATATAAGTTCAAGTAATACTGTATACATGCTGTTTATAATGGTTTCTTGTGCCAATGTAAGATACTAACAATAGAAGAACGTTATAATACGCCTAACGTTACAGTTTGCTGATAAGAACGTTATTTTGTAGAACCATTATATACGTACTTATAACCTAATTTCACAACGTCACAACGTTTGAACGTTGTAACATCGTTATGTGAACGTTATTTTGTGACACACCTAACCACAACGTTTGTGAACGTTCTAAGAACGTTTTGTGTTTGCCTTTGTTTCATTGTCCATTGGCAAAATTATGTTCTTAAATCTAGAATGTTGAAATTCAAACTTGCTTACTGCATATTGAGTATTGTTGTCATTTTCATTTATCAATCCCAAACTAGGCCTAATTGGAATCGATTGTTTCTTCAATTTTTTGACATTTGTTTTTACATAATTTTGAAATACTCGGAATAATTACCGATAACGTAATTGCGTGTAGGATATACCTTATTACTAATTATTGTCTTCTTAACACACTGTAATGTGTTTTCTCCCCGACGAAATAAAGATGCATTTAATGTTGATACTAAGGAATGGCTTGGGTCCGACCATAATGACTGTTAAACCACAAATGTTTATTGCCACCATATCAATTGACATCAATCAATTCAATTTAATGATGCTCTCAAGACGCAAATTCACATAATTACTGATTAATAATTATTCTAATGGAGGTTATTAACCCATTGGCTGACATTAAGTTTAAAAGGGAATTCCAGAAATGTAAACTGCCGATTATAAACAGGGTAGATTTAGCTAACAACCTCTTGATTGAGCAATTACAGGTAGTTAATTTAGGGTAATTACTCAATTTGTTTTCTCTGAAGATGTAAACAGAGTTTCGTTCACAATTGAAACTCGTCTGGACGACGTAATCACAGTCTGGAGAAAAAAGTGATTATCAAGAATTCTGTAATTAACTTAATTTACAGTTGCGTGATACTGGGGTAAAATAAGACTGTAATTTGTGATCGTCCTTGGGGGAGCACTAACAGTGTATTATTACAGATTTTGTTTAAGCACAATCTAAAGAAATCATATTGTATCAATGATCTCAGCAGACAAATATAATCGACATTACAAGTAATCATAGCCTCTAATTAAATTAATGAAAATTACCAGAGTTGTTAATCAGTTATCATTAATCATAATCAAATTAAAGGAAATGTTGAGAGTGATTGTGGATTTTAATTGCCCGTGGTTTAAGAGGACAAGTTACGATAGTCAATAGGTCTAGTATAAAATGGAATACAGTACTGGAATTAACTTTGGCACACTTTACGCACTGCCTGTACTTTCCATTTTGTGTCCCTATTTTATAAATGTAGTTGAACCACACTATGTGATAGTTTATGTAGGATTTTATACATTAATATAATTATTCATTGCTTGTAATTAATATTATATTCATTGCATTATTCTGGTTGCTGTTCCCGGATTTTGTAGGCCTATACAGAAATGATTTTACATTGAAAACTTACGATAGATGTTGGCATATGGCAGTGTTTGACATTGGTTTGACATGTGTCTTTTATGGCTGTTCTATTGAGCATGATATTCAAATTTTTGAATAAAACGCTTCAGAATACAATATATTATATATTGTATCCTGAAGCGTTTTATTAAAAAATTTGAATATCATGCTCAATAGAGCAGCCATAAAAGACACATGTCCGAATATACAGAATAGGAAACGAATACCATACTTTATATAGACACTTTATTGGAGAAAACCAATATTTCGACGTATTCTTAGGTCTTTATAAAAGTACATTGACATGCCTAAAGATAGGTCGAAATATTGGTTTTCTGTAAAAATAGTGTTTCTAAAGTCTATACTTGGTATTCGTTTCCAATATTCTATATTATAATTAATATTAACAATATTAGTCACGAGGACTCCGTACGCATCAGTCTGTCAAAGATATAACGTCATGAACACCTGAGTTCTCACCTGCGTTTCTGTCAGATTTAAAGTAGCAGCAAGTTGTTTTCTCTCTGCTCCTACAACATAGTGATTCTTTTCAAACGCTTGTTCCAGCCTAAGCAGTTGCGATGGCGAGAAAGCCGTTCGTATTCGCTTTGGTTTCCTGAAAGGGTGCTGAAGAAATCCGAAGCCGGCATTTGGTAATTCCACTCCTGTTGATATAATTCATTTTCGAGAAATTTATTATATAAAATCTTATGAGAAATCTTGTCAAACAAGAACATGATACGGTACGGTATGATTATATTGACATCATAGCTTGTTCCTATACACCGATTGGTGTTTTTCTGAATAATTAACAAATGCTTGACTATTTTGTATACGTTTGTTAGGCCTACGTCATTTTAATAAAAATCATTCTCGATTGCATAGACTTTTTACTCGTTTACCGCAAATTATGTGCACTATAGTTTTTTTGGTTAATATCTATTTTACGCCTATTTTGGGCAATTTTTACCCGTCCTCCATTTGGATGCTCACTTTTCCGCATACGTTACATCATACGCATATATATCCATTCCAGAGGCGGATCCAGAGATTTCTAAAAGGGGCCGATCGAGATAAAACCATCCTGGGGTTCAAGGGGAGGAGCATTCCCCCACGAAATATTTGTTTTTTAAAGACGCCCCAAAATAATCTCTGAGGCGTTGAGGGCGACCAATTTTTCTTTCTTTCTTTTTTCTTTTATAATTAAAAAAAATAAAAAAGGGGGCGGGGGGAGAGGGCGGGGCCGGCTCACCTAACTCCACTTTTGAGTTCATTCGAGTAATGTCTAGTAGGCCTATACTTTTTTGTTTATATCGTTCCTTACGTCTTCCGGGCTAGGATAAGGTACTGTATATCATTTTAGTATCATCATCGCTTTCGTCCGGAAGACGTCTCCAATTGACTGTGTAGGCCTAGATATTGGCTTCAGTTCTTCGCTGTATGAGTCTAATGTGAGGTTTAGGATGACCTAGTTGCTTTTTTATGTTATTTTCATTAGGAGTTATTATTAACCTATTACTGTTGTCCCCATGCATTAAACTTTTAAAACAACATAAGAATAGAAGGAAGATTTTTACGGAAGAAGTCGAACGAATTTTAATCGTGTGGCTATAATCGGCCTACTGTCCAAAATATACTAAACTCTTGCCGGGCACTCTCTGCGTCGACCGAAAAATCGAACTCCGCTCATTGTGAACGCGCAGACGACGCGACGCCGCCGATTATTGGTTGCAGTCTGAACAGATCGTCATTAAAAACGATCTGTTGTGGAGTTGCGTTCCCCATTGAATCGCGTCGGCCGACGACCGTCGGGCGCAGCGAGTGCCCGGCTTTAAAAATAATACAAAATATAGGAATCTAAACCAATGGTTTACATCTCTCATCACAGTATGTGTCCTTCATCTTTTAATGTTCGTTGACATAGACGAGCCCCTTGGTACTGTACAAAATTCACCCTTCACCCGATGTGACAACATTACACACCCTTCCACAAGCACATTAAATAATTTGATATTATCACAGTTCCTATGAACGGAACTAGACTTTCTTTAAGATTTATAAGTACCGAAACTAAATGAATGTTGGTGATTATTGAATATAACCTTAATCTGTCCAGTGACAGAAATCATAACTGTTATTCTTATGAGATAAATTGTGACAATAACCTTTTTGAAACATCTAGGAAAATAAATCTTTATAAACTTCTAAATAAATGATTTGTCATGTCGGCAATTGACACATTAATGTTGTTCACAAGAGTTTTTGATTTCTTTCCTGATGTGTACCTTATACATCTTATCCCACACGGACCCGTAAACTATTCTTGCAATTTGTTTTTGTGACCCGTTTATGACATTTCCCAACCCTGTTGGGCTTTTCTGATGTTCTGCAGTCATCAAAACTCTGACAAGTTTGAGTTTTGTTTTTAATGAATCTTTATGTCTGTTACTGAAACATTACTTTAAGTATTACAGTTATGATTTATAAATATTCCTCCATAAATTAGAACTGATAGCGGTATTTAGTTTCAATCTGCGTATGAAATATAGTGCGAGTAAATGGAGTAATCAGGCGACAGCCAGGTGAAACTAATACCGAGATTCCAAAGCAAGATATATTTTCATTTGCTGATTTTAATTAGTATTTATGAGATTCCAAAGTTTTTGTCTACTCAATGGTTTAATGTGACTATCATTCAATGTGCATGTGTGACATTCATAATTTTTATAGGCCTGCCTTGGTCTATATTGTATACATAGGCTACAGAAATACATACATCACAGGGGTGGATTTGTGGGGGAGGGGTGGATTAGGGTGGCCTCTCATTTTGCAAAGTTAAAAAAAAAGAAGAAAGAAAGAAATAATGGATCGCCCAAAACGCCTCAGAGGATATTTTCGGGCGTCTAGAAAGCATTCGTGGGGCATGCCCCCCGGACACGATGGGTAGTGTTGTCTCGATCGGCCCCACTTTCGCACCCCTCCTTTTCGGACATCTCTGGACCCGCCCCTGCATCATTACCAAATTCGTACATAAAAACCTTCAGAAATACATTACTGTCAAATAGGCCTATTTGTTCATTTTTTATTTGGTCTATACAAACAGCATGTCGCCTATACACAAGAGGACATGAACATCATACTATCCTCGATGGCATTATCGTCATTGACGTTTTTAGTTAACCAACATAAATAAAAATAATAATTTCGATAAATAGGTCTAAAAAAAATGAACTTCAATAGTATTTGATTGATTTAAGCCATGTCCACACCGAATTTTCTTTGACAAAAATGCTGTTGTAGTCATGATGTGCCTACATACAGTATGTATGGTCATGATGTGATGTCATTATAACTATATTTAGGCATGTCACATGTTTTTGTCAAATTAAATTTGACTGTGTGGACAGAGATTTACATAAGCTCTATATCAACTGGAGATTGTTAATCATACGTTCGGAATCATATGTATCCGAATTCACTTTGTTTCCATGGAGATTATTTGTGCACCGTGCAACCCCAGAAGTTATTATGATGAATGAAACATTTATTATGGTAACCGATATGACCAACAAATCACTATTACTTAACTAATTGCTGAGAAAAGAACAAAGGCAAGTTGAGATCAAAGTAGATCTCCCCAAAGGAGCCGTAAATATATTGCGGAAAACTTGTCGGAGGAAGAAACCAGATCAGTTCGTGTGAATTGATTTTATGCTTGACTTTATGTTTTATGTTTCTTTAAACTGGCGGCTATTCAAAAAAAAAAAAAAGTGCGAGTTTAGTAACAATATCGCAGAAGGAAATATATTACTGTTTGTATGTTTGAAACTGAATTTCTTTCAATTACCGTAGTATATGCGCCTATTTGAAAAAAAAAAAACAACAAAAAAACAGGTACCGGTAACGAGTACCAGTACTTCAGTACTTTCTGTCGTACAC
>NW_022705543.1:2637606-2639850 GCF_011630105.1 Anneissia japonica
TTTTAATAATTTATAATACCTAGATCTCTAGGAAGGATTTGATTTTTTTTTCACTCACTAGTATAGGCAAATATTGATGGCTGCATCTAATGGTTAACGTAAACAATAACAAAAATATTGTATGAACTGTATAATATATTAAACGCAGTTATGAAGTCTAGTCATTGAGCCTATGGTACACTTATTTTTTTTGTATAAGAACACACTGTATAAAAAAACCCATGGCTGAAATTGCTTAAAAAATAAGAACAAAATTTGATTAAAGTGAGGCTTAGGTCCGATCCTAAAATGCGTGACTGTAAAATTATTTTGGTCATACCTGTACCTTATAACACTGAGCTTGGGCAAACTGTTATTGGTTCTTATAGAAAGAAAGAGTATTAGCCTATATACAGCTCATTCTTGGTTCCCCCATTCTCAGCTGGTGCCGCAATTAGGCCTACCGTATTACTACCGATCCTGTATGCCGCTCTGTGTTATTGTGGTCACTACCCGAATTAATTGGATTGATTAGTGCTGCATTGTTACATATATTTGCTGTATAGGCGCGTTAGTATGGCGCACAGTAATTGACTAATTAACAGTAATTGATGACAAGAACAATTAGCAGTGGGAACAACAGGGTTTAAATACTCTCTCCATGGAGTAGGCACGTAACAGATTATGGCAGCAGTATTCCCATAGCCACAATTGCTCATTTAGTTAGGGTTGCATTTTGGAGCTAGGTAGGCCTACACAGTCATGTAGGCCTTAAATATAATGCAAGTCTATTGTATTTCCTTACTACATGGTAAAGAGATAAGCCTACTGTTAATCCACTTGATTAAGAAAGTGAGCATGCGCGGTGAGAAAATGAGATGAAATAATAAACCCATATACGTAGATTATACCTCCATGATATAATGAATCTAAACGTCTTCTTCCCAATATAGGCGGCCTAACGTAGGATTTAACTTTTTCACACCTTACCAGTAGGCCTATATCTTCATGCAGTATATCAGTTAAGCCAGGGAGGTTCAGTACGGAACTTCCTAGGTTTCAATATTTATCAACATGCTTTAATAGGCCTATATACTTTTAACAATTAAAAACATTAATGTAACCATTAGCGATTCTGCCCATATAAATAAATACCGTGCTTACTTTACAAAGGTCTAAAACACCCTATTATACATTCGCATTAAAATTCACTTTAAAGTTAGACTCGTTAACACCTTACTACGAAGATCAAAGCTCGCCGATAGCACACTGTCTCTGTATTAGCAACCTTTCCCATTTTCACCCGCGTCCTTGCAACTGCTTAGGAACGTCGTGATATTGATAATATATGTTGTTTGATTTACTCTTTAGAACTTAAATTGCCCATTTAGCTAGCCTTCGTTGGAAAGAAAGAGCGATTGATCGTCGGTCATTCAATTCAATTATTTAATTAAGTTATGTAGATAGTTTCAATACAGTTTATTAGCGATTAAATCGATTCTCTTTTCAAAATCGTACAAGTTTTTGGCATCGATAGCTCATTTATACCTTATACATGTTAAGGTATTCGTATATATTGATGGGAGATCCATTTCTATATAGACTTAATCGTTCAATGAAAATTAATTGCCTGTGTATAAAAGCAAGGACATTCAACAATAAGTGATAATCATCCTCGGTTCTATATACCCCTTTCAGGTTCGGGTCTTTAATCACTGAGTTACAATAGGTAACCGCTCTCTTAATTAAACCACCGTAAAAGATATTAAATAGAGGGATTTATAACGAAATAATTAAACAGCGGTCGGATAGGGGCTATCATGACGAATGTATAAGTCCTTAACTAAAATATTTGTTTCTTACGATTGGCTGATACTGGAAGGATTTCCTTATACTGTAATCATAAATATAATTGTTAAGTAGGCTTAGGTCTACGTAACATTGCGCATATATATAGGCCTAACTATAAAATATTAAATGATACCGGTATGCCATCTATACTGAACGAAGTGATGATAACATTTATTTAAAATTCATCGATTTGTTTTTACATTTTGCCTTTCTGCCCTCTTGAGCTATCGCGTCGATTCCGTTGTCTATTGCGCACGCGCATTACAGCGTTAGGCCTATTATATAGTCATTTTTAGTAATTTTCTTGGTTGTTTTAACACACTAGTTATAAGCATATACTATATATATACTGTCTCTTATACACATCTAGATGTGTATAAGAGACAGGTATGGCGCACAGTAATTGACTAATTA
>NW_022705543.1:2641245-2650411 GCF_011630105.1 Anneissia japonica
TTTTCTCTTAATGTAAAATGTATTCATTAAACAAAATATATTCAAATCCGATTACCGTAATCATAATTGACTGTTATACTTACCAGGAAACCGTTGGCCTAGGAGGCGACTTCTTGAAAAGAACCACGGGTAGAAACTGAAAGGGTCCCGCCTTGGTGAGTGAAACATGCTATGTAGAGCAGGACTTTGTGCCGTTGGACTTAGGCCTGGGTGGTGGTGATGACTTAGTCCAATTGGCTGTGGGATTGCTAATCCATGAGAGTCCGAGTACGTTGGTTCAGAATACAACCCTTTCATAGATTGCAATGTACTGAGAAAAGGTGATTCTGTTGGGCAGTGTTTAAAACGAGGTGCTACAGGCGATGTAAACGGCGATATGCCGTGACTTGACTCCGACGGAACGTCCTTTGATACCAGAGATTCAATACTAAAACAAGTTGGTTTAGGTTGGTAAATTTCGGCCACAGACATTGTGAACTGCGTGCTTAAGTTGTTTAAATATTGCTCTATAAAATATGGCTCTAGAGATTCATCTGGCCGTCAAAGTTCCAGTTTCACGGGAAGTGTTTAGTCACAGATTAAAATGCACAACAGTATATCGTTTACTTGAAAGACGTCTATTTATCGTCGTGTTCTTTTGAAGTAAAACGTCGTAATTTGCACTGGCCTTCCTCCTCAAATAGGAGTGGATGATAGGAATTCGTTAAGAAAACTTTGTTTCGATCAAGCCGGACTTCGATATTTCCAAGTATTACTTATGTGTTAAGTGGTATCGTATGCAGCCTTGCTACAAGATTCTACGAAGGTAAACACCGGCTCATCGTTGCATTGCCACTGACGTTTACTAACGATGACACTTGTTATATAACGCCGACCGTCGCCAACTCTGACTACCCGTTCAGATGTACTTTCGATCTAGATAAGTTGCAAAAAATTGAAATAATAATAAAAAAATATACCAGTTAATTTGCATAGACGAGTTAAATTATCCTGGATATTGCTGTCGTGCACTGTGATCCGAGTAGGAAACGAAACCACTGTTAGCTCCATTGATTTTAAGGCCAAAAGCCATTGGCAGGGAAAATGACGTAGCGTAAGATAAGGACCAATCGCAGTGTCGGAGTTATTACAATAAGTCGACAATTGATGATCATTGGTCATTATAGAATTACTCATTAGTTAACTCTGCTTACGGCCTAGATAGAGTGCCAATCATTTAGGGAGGCTTAACTGACGACACTTGCTTACAAAACTATACAATCCTATACACATAAGTTTCGTTTTGCCGGGGGGTTTCTAGCAGCAGCAATAGGAGCCCAGTAATCTGATAAAAACCCTTGATAACGCTACATTTGCCTGGACATTAATTTACAATACACGTGCACTAATTATTTGAAAAATATTGATTTTTGCAATAATTATGAAACATAGAACATATGCTGCCTATTTACTTTTATTTAAATATTATTGTTGCGTTATAATTTAGGACTATTAGGCCTATTTTCTAATCAGTTATTAGGCTTAATTCTGAATAAGCCATTAGTAAGGCATGTACTAATTACCGGTATTTATTATAAATTTACAGTTCATTACTTTGGAATTCATTATTTTTAACTCGCCAAAATAAACTTTTTATTGGGAGAGAGCTATAATGTTCACTATTACCATACCACCATTACCACTATACTACATCCATTATCATAAAGGGAAGATGCATAAGGTCTGTATCGTATTAAAAATAACGAGAATTTCAGTTCTTGTATGGTACCAATATAGTCCTCCATTGCTAAGCATAAACTAAAACACAGCGGCCAAACCTCCCCCAAGAAGCGGCGCCTCCATTTTCGTGTTCGTCATCTATTCCAATTTCTCATACGGTCAAGTTTTATTTTCTTGTGGTCACGGAAGGCGCATTAATGAAACACTTAAATATATGCCTAAAAACATATTTCTAAACAGAGCTATAAGGCCTAATGAAACATTTTAATTTAGACCTATTTACACAACAGAGAAAATTTTTCAGAAATCTTAGATTAGGCCTACAACCGTACCGTACTCTAATAGGCCTAAGTGACACAGTCATTATCCATCATTAATAAATGGTTTGAAAAAAATGAAGAATCATCTTTCGTTTGAAAGTAGTGTCTTTAAAAAACACAAAAGGTGAAAATATAATCAACTTGTAGGCATTATTTACAGATACCGGTAGGTACTGAACTATATTTGTTATTGCGTTATGTACAATAAAGTGTTTCAACATAACTTTCTATGCCAGTGAAAGCATAGCAGATCATACTTATATTCACGCATATAACGCCTTTGTAAGATATTAATGCGTGTTCCATGATAAAAGAGAATTGAGGAGGATAAATTCGTCTAAGAACACATAAAGTGTCAGCTACAAACACTCGATATTTTGACCTCACCGGTAATTACTTTAATTGGTTGTTTTTGCGTTCTGAATACAATACACGTCTTTCAAATCTATTCATTTATTTTATTCTAGTTTTATATAGGCCTAGGTCTAAGCCTACAAATTGAAAAGATCTTATTTTCTGCTACAATTTTACGAATTTCTGTGGCAGTACATTGAACCAAATGAATTTCAGTTTTTGTATTGAACGATCGTTTGTTTTCAGTTGTTAAATGTCAAGATGAGTTTACTATGGCCAACTTTCTAGTTATTTATTTACAAGTAACATTTAAACATTTATAGAGAGGAGCGTAGGAGACGTCACCACCGTTACAATAACATTTCTTTTAATTTACGCTTAGCTAATCAATTCGTTGGCTAATTGATACACAGCAGCTAAGTGTCGTTGAAGATAATAAGCATAATGAGTGTAAAGTTTTGTCTATAATAATATTAATTATTTTGGTGAAGATAATAATGACTCAATAATACTAACAATAATACTAGGCCTAATACTACTACTACTAATAATAATAACAACAACAACATTAATAATAATAATAATAATAATAATAATAATAATAATAATAATAACAATGATAATATAATATCGAATTAGTAATAATAATAATGAAAATGTTAAAGATGATGAGAATAATACATACATTTATAATCAAAGATGTTTTTAAAAGTATAGATTACAGTATTTACTACTTTTTATTTATTAAATTCGTTAAATTCTTTCGTAATTTGGTTTGTATATCTTCTCATATTATCACTATCATTAAGCACGTTGGACGTCTTCCGACATAACACTTTCCACTATTCCGAGGCATCTCTTTCTGTCATTTGGCAGGATGGTTCGTAGTACTGTCTACATACTTTTAAAGTTTTTTTTTCTTATAGCTTAAAGTATAAATATAAATATAAATATATATATATATAAAATCCTATAAACCTATATATAATATATAATATATATATATATATATGTATATGTATATATAGGCCATGTATATGTATATATATGTGTATATGTATACATGTATATAGACCTATATATGTATATATAGGTCTATATATATATATATAGGCGATATTAACCACCCCAAGATGAGATAGATGGAATGACAGAAGTCTAAGATAGACGGCCTAATATCATTTTATTGTCAATTATCATGGTAATATTGAACTAATTTTTCACGCACATGAAATTTTATTTCACAATTCAACCATAAAACAGCAATCTACAATTCATAATTCAGCTTCTTAACCGTCACCGAACTATTCATTTGTTTATGTTTGTTCTGAATTATTAAAACTTCAAACTCATCACTTCAAACTCTTTTCCGTAATGCGCCAGGCCTTCGCACTCTCGTCAGGCCTAACTGTTCAGGACTGAGTTAACTTGTCTTTGAATACCGGCTTGGTACCAAACTTCACGGATAGAACATAACCTATGAATGGAGTGGCTTTATGACGCCTAAATATATGACTTGTAATTATCATTATTGTTACCACTCTTTTGTGTAGAAAATATTTAGGGAAATGTTTATTGTTGTGTTTTATAACGATCATTGGCGTCAAAATTGAAGGTCGATCAATAGACATATGTGCATTATTCATTGAGCATGTCTAAATCAGTATTTAAGATCAACTGCAGATTGTTTGCGTGTCCAGTAACATATGTTTTCTATATCTACGCTCAAATCCATTTAGTCTTAAGTGTACTTGTTATCGAAAAACAATATTCTTTTATCCATAATTAATAATAATGATAACGATAATGCAATCGCCCTATATTTATGCTGCACGCGATGTCTTGAATATTATCTGCTTTGTATTTTATTGAGGTGTAATTAGACCTATATTATACGTTTGCGACTTAGTGATATAAATTGTCAACAGTTTAACTTTTATTTTGCCTATATTTACGTCTTAATGTTTATAGCTTCAAATAATTTAAATAATAGCAAATTCGTCTAATCAGGGAGTCGTTGATATAATAATGGCCAATGATGGCGAATCGAAGCTGAGTGTTTATGCTGGGCACTGCAACGTGCAGCCATAATGTCGGCGCTGGTTCGAACGTCCTGCTCGCCTATCGTTCTGGTGGTGGAATAAGTCTTCTCGGATAAGTACCGTACTATTAAACCGTAGGCCCAGTGTACACGATTTGGCTCATACAAATACATCTTTGGAGACGAGTTTACTGGTCCATGCAGCCCCTGTTGTGGGCAGACGAGAGTAACTGGTACCGGTTTGCCGGGTAGCTCAGACACGAATAGACACTTGAAGAAACAAGTTACTGTATGAGCTGTTCCACACCGAGCGCTTTGAGACACTTCGGTATAAAGCGCTATATAAATCCAACATTACATTACTGTAATGCACCGTACGGTAACAATGTTACATTTGAATTACACGTGTATGCGACCAACATCGTCATCTCCCTAATCTCTTCTTCATTTTCGTTTGTTAATCTGTGATTTTGCCCATATATAAATATGATATCCGGTCATTATGCCCATGGAAGTATGATATACCGTCATTAGGCTTATGGACAAATTACCAATCAGTTTGTTACACATAAATTAATAGTGTCAACAGAGCTTCATTTACCTTTACCCGGGATTACACTATCCACAAAAAATGGAGAAATCATACTAGCATACGTTTGGCTATCATCAGACAATGTTAGATCAAACAATATCTGATAGTGTTGGCATTCCCGGTTTTAGACATAGGACTAAATTACCACAATGCTTTTGAAAGGCTAATGGTATGTGTGTTGTATTTAGTAATAGGCCTAGGCCTACATGAACAATGCAATTTATTATCTATTTAATATAATAATTTGAAAATATATTTTATACCTTTTATTATAAGTTAAAAACACTTTAAATTTATCGAATAAACATGATCAAATGTAATTTGTAATTGGTTTCAAACTTCCACGTAAACACAGGTCTAGGCTTGCTGTACAAGTAACGCAAACAAATGCCATCAAAGTCATAAAACTAATCTGGACAACTATTAAAGATCAGAGTTACTAATAATTATTGATGCTGTAATCTAGCTCACTTAATTGCTGTTTTAATTGATTTGTTGCAATTGTTTTGTTCTTCGATTACGGAAAAGGTAGCCAATTAGTTTGCACCATAACGGTTGGGTCATTTTCCCACCTTCCAACCAGTGATAATCTTCAAACTCATGTTTTATAACCGCACATAAGGTGCCTGAAATTACTGCAATTAATTTTCCTTAATAACTAGCAAGCATCTTGTGTATATCCTCTATCACTCAATGTGTGAAATATTACACGAAGGGCGATGCTATTTGAGTCAGGACCCGGATAGTACGCTAGTTAGTTTAGATCTTTAATGCATTGATTGATAACTTTTTCGATTTGAATTAAGCTACAACACATCGTATCCTAAAAGTACTATTAAGATCATCAACGCCGGCGTTTCGCTAATCGTTTGCTTATAAACAATTTAATAGAACTCCACTTTATACTTAACACCGTTGGGAATTGAATCTCCACTAAAGCCTCGTAAAACAACTGGAATTTCGTTAAAATTCTAGTGTTAAATTCGACATCCACTGGACGACGCGAAGAATCAATTAAGATGTACAATGAACTTGCCTCAAACTCATTGAGGACTTCATCCAATATTAATTTCTTAAAACCAAATTTATCAAGCGAACTTGGCGTATGATTGTTTCTCATAATATTTGATTGACATTATAGGAAGCCTATAAACAGATCTGTTAATAGATTATAAGTGTATATATCATAAATGTGTATCCGCCGCTTCTTAAAGCGTTTACCTATGAATAATTTAATGTTTTAGATTAACTCTAGTTACCAAAAATGGAATAAACGCAGAGATGGGCTGTTAAATATAACGTTTAATTTAAAAAACGAACCCTTTCAATGTATGTATACAGTACACCACACACGGTTGTGCACGTTTCGAAATGTGTGGATCATTGTATAATAGTACTTATTAAAGTTTTTTTAACAATAGAAAAAAGTACCAAAGGGCTTTTAATTGAATTATTTATCCCCTTGTCGTTGGATTTACAAATCGGCCTACATCGCAGCGTGCAATCTCCTTCGCTTTCCTAGCGTATTGCACATACCAAATACCAAGACATCCAAATATACTCCCTGTGTGAAGAGAGACAAAAATAATTGCAGTGTCCAATGTCCCAACACACGTTGAAGTAGCACAGCGAGCGACTGAACCCCGACCTCATCAAGATTGAGAAACCGCCACAAAATCACTACACCAGACGCCCCTATCTACCACAGCGCTCGCAGCAACAGTGTACATCATGTGCAGTGGAACAGCGTATTAAAAAAATAATTTCTGCTATTTGCAGTGTATCAAAAATTACTAGTGCTGTTCCACAATGCATGTGCAAAAGTGTATAGGTGTCCGCATGGTAGCAGAATGGCCGAGTACGAATCCCGTATGGGACAACTTTTTTTCACTCAGATTTCTTTAACTTTCAACATTTATAATATATAATGTCTAATTATACCATTACTGCAGGACGTTTTACAGTTTATATCTTTAGCGCTGTATCATTTTTTATTTAAAAATGTATATTTTCAAAATCTCGCCTTGCTGAATAAAATGCAATATATTTGTTTTATTGCTAGGTCTAACTTTGATGTATACAATATATTTATATTATATACACAAAGCCAGTTTTGTTGGAATCTCCATTAAGTTTATGCCTTATATTTTGCTCAGGGGTCAAACAAAGAGCGAAGAAACCTTTAACGTATTTTAAACATAATTAATCATAACGAATATTTTATCTTTTCCCTAAGGTCTTTATCATCGCTTGTACATCGTTATATTCAGATTGTTGACCGGTGATTACTGTCTTTCTTTCGGTCGTTACTTCTGGTTTTGCCTCTTTCAAAAATTCAAATTTGTAACGTCACGAAAACCTAGTCAAGCCTTAAATTCACTGATTCTGTTTGTATCTTTCTAGAATAACAATCAATTCAGTTATGGTATCATAACAACGCTTATTTAACTCAATTATCAAGTAGCAATAAAAGAGCGTATCATTAGCATTTGTCCACACGAACAGCTCCCGACCATAAGCTCTACTATCTACCGCGTAAATATCTATCAGGCGTGTGATTGGTCAAATTGAAAGTAATCAGACGTTTTTTCACACTACTGTATACAGTACATCACTTGTACTGATTCATATCCGTCACCGTACTAAGAAATTAATTCTCAGAAACCGCTCGAGTCAGATTTCACCTTATATAAATTCAACTAATATGCTTTAGGCCTATTCATTATTTCGATATAAATTTAATATACTTTAAGTTTTACCGAGGTGAAAGGCCTTATTGGTAATTGGTAATGGTCTTGTTTTGTATAAATTTCTTTTTCTTTTATTAATTAATCTATTGTTATGTTGCCGCTGCGTCGGCGTTGTTATGTTTGTTTTTGTGTGTTATTTGGAATTGAAATAAATAAATAAAAAAAATAAATTTAATATAATAATGAGCTCTTTAAACTATATAATATAGCTATACACATAAGGCCAAGTAAAAAAAAAGCAGTTTCTCGTCCCAATATTTTGAAGAAAGGGGAATAAGGGCACTTTTTTTCCTCCGAGATGGCGAATCCAAGATGGTCGATAAGAAACGGCTACGGTACCTTAGTACTTTCTCACTACCAAAAGTACACAGATTGAAAGCAAATAAAAGAAGAACCGGATTCACATCATATGTATCCCCACCACGAACGATCGAGAGAGGAATTTTACTGATACGTCTATAGCCAGATTTTCGTACACATTGTTAAATAAAGTAAAAAAAAAAAAAAAAAAAAAAAAAAAAAAAAAAATGGTGAGGCAGAAAAATTGGATGCGTGAGGGACGAGAAGCTTGTTTATTTGGCATAATAGGTGTCTAAACTATTTCATTACTTTTTGTCATTTAAAGGTCATAGAAGGTCGGCTTATAATATTCAGGGCGCCCTCTTAAATAAATGAAATAACGTGATGCTTTTATAAAGTCTCTTTATGATGCTCAGGGAGTAGAGTCGGTTTGTCGTGGGAAAAATATCCTCTTACCGTGACAGGAACTGAACCCAGGACCCAGGGTTTAGAGGGCAAGCACTAAGCTATTTAACCCAACTCACGATAATGTAATACGTAGGCATAGTAAATTAAACAATTTTAAACTATTATTCTCACATTTTGTATTATTTACACAGTGAGGCACTCCACATGAGTTTCTGACCCAACTTTTGATTTCTACTGAAGAGGACGCTTTGTAGTTAAAGGGCCGCTCGAATAATTCGAGCGTTAAGCCATCGTTAGTCATTACATCTCGCGCGCAGAGTGCGCTTCGTACTACCACTATAACAACTCCTTGGTACTACTAGTCTGACAAAAACGATGGGATGATGGGAAGTTGATGAACTGCCCAATCGATAGAGCAGAATCTTTGATCATTTCAAAGGCCACTTAACTCGATCTGTAACAGCAATTCCCAAGATACCGTCTTCTTTAATGCCGCTTACTTGTTAGGCGGCATCGATTAACTAAACGACACTGTGGCAGTTCAATTAATGAAGATGATTGCACATGAGGGTGTGAGCGTGTTGACGACTCAGAAACATAGTTTCAGGAGTTATTCACCCCGGTATTCTTCATTATTCCATCATAATAATTCACAAAGTTATGTCTATCGGAGAATTATTAA